>NW_018743890.1:0-108108 GCF_001683475.1 Chenopodium quinoa | reverse complement strand
AACAAACCTAATTGAATCAAAAGAAAGTCAACCACATTCAAACAAAGCTAATTGAATCAAATGAAAGTTAACCACATTCAAACAAAGCTAATTAAATCAATTGAAAATCAAACACATTCAAACAAAGCTTTTTGAATCAAAAGAAAGTAAAATGATTTCAAAAAAGCTAATTGAATCAAGTGAAAGTCAAACAAATTCAAACATAGCTTTTTGAATCAAATGATTGTCAAATGCATTCAACGATACTAATTGAATCATATGAAAGTCAAACACATTCAAACAAATCTTTTTTGAATCAAATGAAAGTCAAATGCATTCAACAGATCAAATTGAATCAATTTAAAGCCAACCACATTCAAACAAAGCTAATTAAATCCAATGGAAGGCAAACACATTCAAACAAAGCTATTTGAATCAAATGAAAGTCAAACACATTCAAACAATGCTATCTGAATCAAATAAAAGTCAAATGCATTCAAAAAAGATAATTAAATCAAACGAAAGTCAAACACATTTAGACAAAGCTAATTGCATCAAATGAAAGTAAAAAACATTCAAACAAAGCTAATTAAATCATATGAAAGTCCAAAGAATTCAAACAAAGCTTTTTGAATCAAATGATTGTCAAATGCATTCAAGGAGGCTAATTGAATCATATGACAGTCAAACAAAACTTTTTGAATCAAATGAAAGTCAAATGCATTCAGACAAAGTAAATTAACTCAATTGAAAGTTAACCACATTCAAGCAAAGCTAATTGAATCAAATGAAAGTCAAACACATTTAAACAAAGCTATTTGAACCAAATGAAAGTCAAACACATTCAAGAAATGCTATTTGAATCAAATGAAAGTCAAACGCATTCAAAAAAGGTATTTAAATCAAGTGAAAGTCAAAATCATTCAAACAAAGCTATTTGAATCAAATTGAAGTCAAACACATTCAAACAAAGATTTTTGAATTAAATGAAAGTCAAATGCATTAAACAAAGCTAATTGATTCAAATGAAAGTCAATCACATTCAAATAACGCTAATTTAATCAAATGAAAATCAAACACATTTAAACAAAGTTTTTTCAATCAAATGAAATTCAAATGCATTCAAAATAGCGATTTAAATCAAGTGAAAGTCAAACAAAGCTTTTTGAATCAAATGATTGTCAAATCCGTTCAACGATGCTAATTGAATCATATGAAAGTCAAGCACATTCAAACAAATCTTTTTTGAATCAACTGATAGTCAAATGCAATTAAAAAAAAGTAATTAAATCAAGTGAAAGTCAATTACATTTAAACAAAGCTTTTTAAATCAAATGAAAGTTAAATGCATTCAAAAAAGCTAATTGAATCAAGTGAAAGTCTAGGTAATTCAAACAAAGCTTTTTGAATCAAATGACTGTCAAATGCGTTCAACGATGCTAATTGAATCAAATGAAAGTCAAACACATTCAAACAAAGCTTTTTGAATCAAATGAAAGTCATATGCATTAAACAAAGCTAATTGATTCAAATAAAAGTCAATCACATTCAAAAAAAGCAAATTTAATCAAATAAAAATCAAACACATTCAAGCAAAGCTTTTTTAATCAAATGAAATTCAAATGCATTCAAAATAGCGATTTGAATCAAGTGAAAGTCAAACAAAGCTTTTTGAATCAAATGGTTGTCAAATCCATTCAACGATGCTAATTGAATCATATGAAAGTCAAGCACATTCAAACAAATCTTTTTGAATCATTTGAAAGTCAAATGCAATTAAAAAAAAGTAATTATATCAAGTGAAAGTCAAACACATTTAAACAAAGCTTTTTAAATCAAATGAAAGTTAAATGCATTCAACAAAGCTTATTGAATCAAATGAAAGTCAAACACATTCAAACAAAGCTAATTGCATCAAATGAAAGTCAAACACATTCGGACAAGGCTTTTTTAAGTATATAAAAGTTAAATGCATTAAAAAAAGCTAATTTAATCAAGTGAAAGTCAAACACATTCAAACAAAGCTTTTTTAATTAAGCGATTGTCAAGTGCATTCCCACAAAGCTAATTGAATCAAATGAAAGTCAAACACATTCGAACAAAGTTTCTTGAATCAAATAAAAGTTAAATGCATTCAAAAAAGCTAACTGAATCACGTGAAAGTCAAACACATTCAAACAAAGTTTATTTAATTAAGTGATTGTCAAGTGCATTCCCACAAAGCTAATTGAATCAAATGAAAGTCAAACACATTCGAACAAAGCTTTTTGAATCAAATAAAAGTTAACTGCATTCAAAAAAGCTAATTGAATCAAGTGAAAGTCTAAGTAATTCAAACAAAGCTTTTTGAATAAAATGACCGTTAAATGCGTTTAACGATGCTAATTGAATCAAATGAAAGTCAAACACATTCAAACAAAGCTTTTTGAATCAAATGAAAGTAATATGCATTCAACAAAGCTAATTGAATCAAATGAAAGTTAATGGCATTCTTACAAAGCTAATTGAATCAAATGAAAGTCAATGGCATTCTAACAAACCTAATTGAATCAAATGAAAGTCAATGGCATTCTAACAAACCTAATTGAATCAAAAGAAAGTCAACCACATTCAAACAAAGCTAATTGAATCAAATAAAAGTTAACCACATTCAAACAAAGCTAATTAAATCAATTGAAAATTAAACACATTCAAACAAAGCCTTTTGAATCAAAAGAAAGTCAAATGATTTCAAAAAAGCTAATTGAATCAAGTGAAAGTCAAACAAATTCAAACATAGCTTTTTGAATCAAATGATTGTCAAATGCATTCAACGATACTAATTGAATCATATGAAAGTCAAACACATTCAAACAAATCTTTTTGAATCAAATGAAAGTCAAATGCATTCAACAGATCAAATTAAATCAATTAAAAGCCAACCACTTTCAAACAAAGCTAATTAAATCCAATGGAAGGCAAACACATTCAAACAAAGCTATTTGAATCAAATGAAAGTCAAACACATTCAAACAATGCTATCTGAATCAAATAAAAGTCAAATGCATTCAAAAAAGATAATTAAATCAAACGAAAGATAAACACATTCAGACAAAGCAAATTGCATCAAATGAAAGTCAAAAACATTCAAACAAAGCTATTTAAATCATATGAAAGTCCAAAGAATTCAAACAAAGCTTTTTGAATCAAATAATTGTCAAATGCATTTAACGAGGCTAATTGAATCATATGACAGTCAAACAAAACTTTTTGAATCAAATGAAAGTCAAATGCATTCAGACAAAGCAAATTGACTCAATTGAAAGTTAACCACATTCAAGCAAAGCTAATTGAATCAAATGAAAGTCAAACACATTTAAACAAAGCTATTTGAACCAAATGAAAGTCAAACACATTCAAGAAATGCTATTTGAATCAAATGAAAGTCAAACGCATTCAAAAAAGGTATTTAAATCAAGTGAAAGTCAAAATCATTCAAACAAAGCTATTTGAATCAAATGAAAGTCAAACACATTCAAACAAAGCTTTTTGAATTAAATGAAAGTCAAATGCATTAAACAAAGCTTATTGATTCAAATGAAAGTCAATCACATTCAAACAAAGCTAATTGAATTAAACACATTCAAACAAAGCTTTTTCAATCAAATGAAATTCAAATGCATTCAAAACTGCGATTTAAATCAAGTGAAAGTCAAACAAAGCTTTTTGAATCAAATGATTGTCAAATCCGTTCAACGATGCTAATTGAATCAAATGAAAGTCAAACACATTCAAACAATGCTATCTGAATCAAATGAAAGTCAAATGCATTCAAAAAAGATAATTAAATCAAACGAAAGTCAAACACATTCAGACAAAGCTAATTGCATCAAATGAAAGTCAAAAACATTCAAACAAAGCTAATTAAATCATATGAAAGTCAAATGCTTTCAAAAAAGCTAATTGAATCAAGTAAAAGTCCAAAGAATTCAAACGAAGCTTTTTGAATCAAATGATTGTCAAATGCATTCAACGAGGCTAATTGAATCATATGACAGTCAAACAAAACCTTTTGAATCAAATGAAAGTCAAATGCATTCAACAAAGCAAATTGACTCAATTGAAAGTTAACCACATTCAAGCAAAGCTAATTGAATCAAATGAAAGTCGAACACATTTAAACAAAGCTATTTGAACCAAATGAAAGTCAAACACATTCACGAAATGCTATTTGAATCAAATGAAAGTCAAACGCATTCAAAAAAGGTATTTAAATCAAGTGAAAGTCAAAATCATTCAAACAAAGCTATTTGAATCAAATTAAAGTCAAACACATTCAAACAAAGCTTTTAGAATTAAATGAAAGTCAAATGCATTAAACAAAGCTTATTGATTCAAATGAAAGTCAATCACATTCAAACAAAGCTAATTTAATCAAATGAAAATCAAACACATTCAAACAAAGCTTTTTCAATCAAATGAAATTCAAATGCATTCAAAATAGCGATTTAAATCAAGTGAAAGTCAAACAAAGCTTTTTGAATCAAATGATTGTCAAATCCGTTCAACGATGCTAATTGAATAATATGAAAGTCAAGCACATTCAAACAAATCTTTTTGAATCAACTGAAAGTCAAATGCAATTAAAAAAAAAGTAATTAAATTAAGTGAAAGTCAATTACATTTAAACAAAGCTTTTTAAATCAAATGAAAGTTAAATGCATTCAAAAAAGCTAATTGAATCAAGTGAAAGTCTAGGTAATTCAAACAAAGCTTTTTGAATCAAATGACTGTCAAATGTGTTCAACGATGCTAATTGAATCAAATGAAAGTCAAACACATTCAAACAAACCTTTTTGAATCAAATGAAAGTCATATGCATTCAACAAAGCTAATTGAATCAAATGAAAGTCAATAGCATTCTAACAAACCTAATTGAATCAAACGAAAGTCAATGGCATTCTAACAAACCTAATTAAATAAAATGAAAGTCAACCACATTCAAACAAAGCTAATCGAACCAAATGAAAGTTAACCACATTCAAACAAAGCTAATTTAAATCAAGTTAAAATCAAACACATTCAAACAAAGCTTTTTGAATCAAAAGAAAGTCAAATGATTTCAAAAAAGCTAATTGAATCAAGTGAAAGTCAAACAAATTCAAACATAGCTTTTTGAATCAAATGCCATTCAAACAAAGCTTTTTGAATCAAAAGAAAGTCAAATGATTTCAAAAAAGCTAATTGAATCAAGTGAAAGTCAAACAAATTCAAACATAGCTTTTTGAATCAAATGATTGTCAAATGCATTCAACGATACTAATTGAATCATATGAAAGTCAAACACATTCAAACAAATCTTTTTGAATCAAATGAAAGTCAAATGCATTCAACAGATCAAATTGAATCAATTAAAAGTCAACCACATTCAAACAAAGCTAATTAAATCCAATGGAAGGCAAACACATTCAAACAAAGCTATTTGAATCAAATGAAAGTCAAATACATTCAAACAATGCTATCTGAATCAAATAATAGTCAAATGCATTCAAAAAAGACAATTAAATCAAACGAAAGTCAAACACATTCAGACAAAGCTAATTGCATCAAATGAAAGTAAAAAACATTCAAACAAAGCTAATTAAATCATATGAAAGTCAAATGCTTTCAAAAAAGCTAATTGAATCAAATAAAAGTCCAAAGAATTCAAACAAAGCTTTTTGAATCAAATAATTGTCAAATGCATTCAACGAGGCTAATTGAATCATATGACAGTCAAACAAAACTTTTTGAATCAAATGAAAGTCAAATGCATTCAACAAAGCAAATTGACTCAATTGAAAGTTAACCACATTCAAGCAAAGCTAATTGAATCAAATGAAAGTCAAACACATTTAAACAAGGCTATTTGAACCAAATGAAAGTCAAACACATTCAAGAAATGCTATTTGAATCAAATGAAAGTCAAACGCATTCAAAAAAGGTATTTAAATCAAGCGAAAGTCAAAAACATTCAAACAAAGCTATTTGAATCAATTTAAAGTCAAACACATTCAAACAAAGCTTTTTGAATTAAATGAAAGTCAAATGCATTAAACAAAGCTAATTGATTCAAATGAAAGTCAATTACATTCAAACGAAGCTAATTTAATCAAATGAAAATCAAACACATTCAAACAAAGCTTTTTCAATCAAATGAAATTCAAATGCATTCAAAATAGCGATTTGAATCAAGTGAAAGTCAAACAAAGCTTTTTGAATCAAATGATTGTCAAATCCGTTCAACGATGCTAATTGAACCATATGAAAGTCAAGCACAATCAAACAAATCTTTTTGAATCAACTGAAAGTCAAATGCAATTAAAAAAAAGTAATTAAATCAAGTGAAAGTCAAACGCATTTAAACCAAGCTTTTTAAATCAAATGAAAATTAAATTCATTCAAAAAAGCTAATTGAATCAAGTGGAAGTCTAGGTAATTCAAACAAAGCTTTTTGAATCAAATGACTGTCAAATGTGTTCAACGATGCTAATTGAATCAAATGAAATTCAAACACATTCAAACAAAGCTTTTTGAATCAAATGAAAGTCATATGCATTCAACAAAGCTAATTGAATCAAATGAAAGTCAATGGCATTTTAACAAACCTAATTAAATCAAACGAAAGTCAATGGCATTCTAACAAACCTAATTGACTCAAATGAAAGTCAACCACAGTCAAACAAAGCTAATTGAATCAAATGAAAGTTAACCACATTCAAACAAAGCTAATTTAAATCAAGTGAAATTCAAACACATTCAAACAAAGCTTTTTGAATCCAAAGAAAGTCAAATGAGTTCAAAAAAGCTAATTGAATCAAGTGAAAGTCAAATAAATTCAAACATAGCTTTTTGAATCAAATGATTGTCAAATGCATTCAACGATACTAATTGAATCATATGAAAGTCAAACATATTCAAACAATCTTTTTGAATCAAATGAAAGTCAAATGCATTCAACAGATCAAATTGAATCAATTAAAAGCCAACCACATTCAAACAAAGCTAATTAAATCCAATGGAAGGCAAACACATTCAAACAAAGCTATTTGAATCAAATGAAAGTCAAACACATTCAAACAATGCTATCTGAATCAAATGAAAGTGAAACACATTCAAAAAAGGTATTTAATTCAAGTGAAAGTCAAAATCATTCAAACAAAGCTATTTGAATCAAATTAAAGTCAAACACATTCAAACAAAGATAATTAAATCATATGAAAGTCAAATGCTTTCAAAAAAGCTAATTGAATCAAGTAAAAGTCCAAAGAATTCAAACAAAGCTTTTTGAATCAAATAATTGTCAAATGCATTCAACGTGGCTAATTGAATCATATGACAGTAAAACAAAACTTTTTGAATAAAATGAAAGTCAAATGCATTCAACAAAGCAAATTGACTCTATTGAAAGTTAACCACATTCAAGCAAAGCTAATTGAATCAAATGAAAATCAAACACATTTAAACAAAGCTATTTGAACCAAATGAAAGTCAAACACATTCAAGAAATGCTATTTGAATCAAATGAAAGTCAAACGCATTCAAAAAAGGTATTTAAATCAAGTGAAAGTCAAAAACATTCAAACAAAGCTATTTGAATCAAATTAAAGTCAAACACATTCAAACAAAGCTTTTTCAATTAAATGAAAGTCAAATGCATTAAACAAAGCTAATTGATTCAAATGAAATTCAATCACATTCAAACAAAGCTAATTTAATCAAATGAAAATCAAACACATTTAAACAAAGCTTTTTCAATCAAATGAAATTCAAATGCATTCAAAATACCGATTTGAATCAAGTGAAAGTCAAACAAAGCTTTTTGAATCAAACGATTGTCAAATCCGTTCAACGATGCTAATTGAATCATATGAAAGTCAAGCACATTCAAACAAATCTTTTTGAATCAACTGAAAGTCAAATGCAATTAAAAAAAAGTAATTAAATCAAGTGAAAGTCAATTACATTTAAACAAAGCTTTTTAAATCAAATGAAAGTTAAATGCATTCAAAAAAGCTAATTGAATCAAGTGAAAGTCTAGGTAATTCAAACAAAGCTTTTTGCCTCAAATGACTGTCAAATGTGTTCAACGATGCTAATTGAATCAAATGAAAGTCAAACACATTCAAACAAAGCTTTTTGAATCAAATGAAAGTCATATGCATTCAACAAAGCTAATTGAATCAAATGAAAGTCAATGGCATTCTAACAAACCTAATTGAATCAAACGAAAGTCAATGGCATTCTAACAAACCTAATTAAATAAAATGAAAGTCAACCACATTCAAACAAAGCTAATCGAACCAAATGAAAGTTAACCACATTCAAACAAAGCTAATTTAAATCAAGTGAAATTCAAACACATTCAAACAAAGATTTTTGAATCCAAAGTGTTTAGGGTGAAAATACCCTAAGACACGTGGCCCAATAAAGGCTTGACACGTGTCAATCCTTCAGCGGTCTGCAAAGGCCCATTTCCTTTGCAGACACGTGTCCCTTATACCCTAATTGAGGTACAGTTCTCCTTTACTATAAATAGTAAGGGTAGACCTCATTTATGACACAGACACATACATTAATAGCAACCACAAAAAAACCAAACAAAGCCAAAACCTACTGAAACGCTCTCGAACCGAGAAGCTTTTACTGTTCTTATTCCACTTCGAAAAGATACTAACTTAATCTTCGGAGGCGGAACTCCCACCCCCCATCCGGAGTCTCCGTTACTTGTGCAGGTACAGGCGCAAGAAGGAAGTCGGCTAGGTGCAGGTACAGGCGTAAGAAGGAAGTCTGCTAGGAAATTGTATCTCTCCCGAAGGACTCAGAAAACCCCCAAACATCTGGCGCCGTCTGTGGGGAGAGTACTTTCTAGATGACATCTGAGCCTATACTACCTGGTAAAGGCAATCTGCCTACTGGGGAGGTTGAGGTCCATTCGGACCAAGATACAGCCGATAACTATGACTTGGAAGCCTACACTGCTGCAGATGGCTCTTTGAGGACCAAGAACACCCGTTCCAAAGATAAGAGAGAACGGGAAGGGAACCAGGCGGCTCCTAGCAAGCCAACTAGGGGGCCGCTTGGGTTAACCTCTACCGCTGGAGACTCCCCAGTCTCCAGAGATGAGCTCATGAATATGATGATGAGCTTCAAAGGAGAGATCAAAGGAGAGATCAAAGGCCTTCTGGACTCCACAGCCGGCCCCCGTAAGGGTCAGGCGGAAGAAAGGCGTCACGGTAAAAAGACGGCCAAAACAGTCAAGGGTAGAGCATCTACCCCACATCCGAAGTCAGACATGCCAGCTAGGCTCTTTGATTTCTCAAAGATGCACACTCCTATAGATGGAGTCAGAAAGCCCGTCCGGCACATTCAGCCGGATGGAACCAAGAAAGTCTATTCTGATGCCCGGACCCTCATCCAAGATAAAAAGACTCAGCGATCCGAGTCGGCATCAACATCGACCTTTCGAGACAGCTTCAATGCCACCTCAGGAAGGCACTCGAGAACAAACAATGACAGCCGGACGAGCGAGGTTTCCGCTCGATCCGGCCCCCATATGATCCAACCGGCAGTGCATGGAACACCGTATACACCCTTTGGATCCCCCTATGCACAGGCAGGTATTTTCGGGGGGCAGCATCAGTCGCCCGTCCAGCCTATGGACTGGCAGCTCCGGCTGCTCAACCTTGGGGAACAGCCAACGGCGTTCTCCAGAGAAATTACCGAGATGACCCAGCCATCTAAAATCAAAAACGTGTTGGTAGGTGCCTACGACGGTACCACCAACCCGGAAGATCACCTTATGGCATACACCAACCTGATGTATTTGCAAGGTTTGGATGATGCCGCATGGTGCCGGTGCTTCCCGGCAACGTTGAAAGGGATTTCTCAACGTTGGTTTGGTAACCTCCCAGCCGGATGCATCAATAATTTCAGGACCTTGGCCTACTGGTTTACGTCCAACTTTTCTATGAACATCCCTGCCAAGAAAACAAGCCTTGATCTAGGGGCAATACAACAGGGAGACAAAGAGGGGCTCCGGTCATATGTCAGGCGGTTTAACCTGATGAGGATCCAAATCAATGGATTGTCTGATGACGTTTCCTATACTGATTTCTTCAAAGGCTTAAAAGATGGATCAACTTTTAAGTTTTACTTGGTTAGGAAGAGGGTCTCCACTCTTCACGAGGCACTCATGAAGGCGGAGGCCTACATTCAGGCAGTGGAATTGTGTGCTGTTAAACTTCCAACGGATTACAAAAGATCCGATAAAAAAGAGAATCGGCCTACCCAGTCGGCCAAAAAGGAAGACAAGAGAAAGGGGGTATGGGCGGCAGACTCATCCGGACAACCTTTCCAGAAAAGGAAGAGGTCGGATCCGTATGTGCCAAAGTACGAGTTCAACAAGGACTGTGCCTCCATTCTCAACGAAGTAAAGGACCGGTTGAATCTTGAAAAACCGTCTCCTATGAAGAGTCCTCTAAGCGCCCGGGATAAGAGCAAATATTGTCTTTTTCACGAGGAAATTGGCCACGACACTGAGGGTTGCTTTAGTCTCAGGCGGCTCTTCGACCGGCTCGCTGATGAGGGGGCTCTCAAATCCTATCTTTCCAAGTCAAGGGGTACCCCTAAACAAGCAAGAGGACCACCCCCAAAGAAGCCGGCTACTCAATCGGATACGGATGAGGAAACCATTCTGACCATAGCCGGTGGCTTTGCGGGAGGTGGGCCTACCATCCGGGGTACAAAAGATAACATTCGGAAACTGGTCAACTCGGTGGATGAGGGCCAGTCGTCTGAATATTCATTTCCGGAAGTTAACATCTCCGAGAGAGATAGAGGCGAGGTCAGGCGGCCTCATGATGACCCCATAGTCATCGAGTGCAAAATCGCCAATCAAAGAGTTGGCCGGATCTTGATTGATACCGGGAGCTCATCCGACCTCATCAGCTACCGGTGCTTGGAGAAACTCAAGTATAAGCCCAGTAGCATGCTTCCGGCCTCATACCCTCTTGTAGGTTTTGGGGGAGGAATAGTACATCCGGTGGGCATGATTGATCTACCCATCCGGTTCGGAGAGAAGGGTAAGGGCCGGCATATGGTTGTCAAGTTTCTTGTAGTAGAAGAGCTGACTGCCTACAATCTGATTATTGGCCGTCCAACCCTTAACCTCTCAAAGGCAGTTATCATCCCATCTCTAATGTTGATAAAGTTTGAAAGGGATGATGGCACATTCGGTTCCTTTTGTGGGAACCAAAAGATGGCGAGAGAGTGTTACCTCTCGGACATCAAACCAACGCTTGACACAGGCGGTCAAGAGAAAGAAATTGTTGAACTTGACGACTGTGATCAAAGCTTACCGGCTACAAAGCCAGCCGGTAAAAAGAGGAAGGCGGACCAACTGGCGCCTGTGAAGGAGAAACAATAGCAATCACTGTCCGAGAGGACAAACGTCCTTCGCCCTCAGCCGGCAGGAGAAATAATTGATGTTGTCCTTGAAGACAGTCGGCCAGACAGAACCGTCAAGGTTGGAACGGCTGCGTTTGAAAGTTTGGGATCAGGTTTGCTCCTTTTGCTGAAGGAGTTCAAAGATGTGTTTGCCTTTGAAGTAGAAGAGATGTCGGGTGTAAGTCCGGATCTTGTTGTACATAGACTCGCTGTGGATCCTAAGAAGAAGCCGGTCAGGCAAAAGAAACGGAACCATGGCGAGGAAAGGTCCCAGGCGGCAGCAACCGAGGTCAAGAAACTCTTGGATGCTGGATTCATCCGGCAATGTTACTACCCGGATTGGGTAGCCAATGTCGTCCTTGTGAAAAAGCCGAATGGAACCTGGCGGATGTGTGTAGATTACACGGACCTCAACAGGGCTTGTCCAAAGGATAGCTACCCGCTTCCAAAGATAGATCATTTGGTAGACTCTACAGCCGGCCATGCCCTGATGAGTTTCATGGACGCCTATTCCGGCTTCCATCAGATACCCTTGTGGAAGAAAGACCAAGAGAAGACGGCTTTCGTCACAGATCAAGGGCTATATTGCTACAAGGTGATGCCGTTTGGGTTGAAGAATGCGCCTGCTACTTTCCAGCGAATGATGAACTCAGTCTTTTATGATCAGATTGGAAGGAACGTGGAGGTGTACATTGATGACATGATTGTCAAATCAAAGCTGCAGGCGAATCATCTAGCCGACCTCCGAGAAACTCTCACCACCCTCAGACGGCATAAAGTCATGTTAAATCCTAAAAAATGCGTCTTTGGAGTTGAGTCCGGGAAGTTTCTTGGATTTTTGATTGATCAGAGGGGCATAGAAGCCAATCCGGACAAAGTACAGGCGGTGATCAACATGCAGTCGCCACGTACCGTCAGGGAGGCTCAAAAGCTTACCGGTTGCCTGGCGGCACTGGGAAGATTCCTCAGCCGGTCAGGTGACAAGTGCCTGTATTTCTTTCAAGCAATCAAAAAGAGGTCAAGGTTTGAATGGGGTGAAGAGGCTGAGGCGGCATTTCAACGGCTAAAGCAACACCTGCATTCTTTGCCAGGATTGGTGAGTCCCCTACCCCAGGAGGCTCTCTACATGTACTTGGCCGTCTCGGATCACTCCTTGAGTGCCGTCCTCCTTGCTGAGAGAGACGGTAATCAGCTCCCGGTATACTTTATAAGCCATGTCCTCCGGAATGCTGAACTTCGTTATCCCATGATCGAAAAATTCGGTCTGGCTTTGTTCAAAGCAGTCAAGCGGCTGAAACCGTATTTTTTAGCACATCCGGTGACCGTTTACACTGATCAGCCGCTCAAAAGGCCTATGACCACTTTAGAGTCATCCGGAAGAATGATTAAATGGGCTGTGGAAATCCAAGGCTTAGAAATCACTTTCGAACCCAGGCGAGCAGTTAAGGGTCAGGCGTTTGCCGACTTCATTGTTGAAATGACAAGGCCAATACAGCCGGATAAAACCGATGAAGTTTGGAGGGTTTATGTAGACGGGAGCTCTACGCTGAATGGCTGCGGAGCGGGTGTAATTATTCACTCTCCGGAGGGGGACAAATACGAGTACGCTCTACGATTCAAGTTTCAATCTTCGAATAATGAGGCTGAATACGAGGCCCTGCTAGCCGGTATCCGCATGTGTAAGGCGGTCGGGGCAAGGAAAGTTGATGCCTGCTCAGATTCCCAACTCATCGTTAGCCAGTACAACGGTGACTACGAGGCCACCCATCCGGTGATGATTATGTATCTGCAGGCGGTCAAAGAGGAGGCTGGGGCATTTGATGAATTCAACCTAAGTCAAGTACCCAGATCCGAGAATAATCAGGCGGATGCACTATCCAAACTTGCATCCTCCGCCACATGTGATACGCCTAGATCAGTCTTCTGGGAAGTCATGGAAAAGAAAAGCATTGAACATGACCCCATTGGACTTCTAGATCGAAGCTCCACATGGATGGACCCCATCCGGAATTACTTGGAAGACGGCACTCTACCGGAAACCTCATCCGAAGCAGCTGCTCTTAAAAGACGAGCATTAAGCTTCGCAATGCACAACGGTGAACTGTTTCGGAAGGGTTACTTGCAGCCGCTATTCAAGTGTGTTACCCCAAAACGGGGCAAGGAAATACTGGAAGATCTTCACGCCGGCTTCTGTGGATCTCACATTGGCGGGAGGACCCTCGCCAAAAGAACCCGGCGCCAAGGATACTTTTGGCCTACACTTGAGGCGGATGCATTAGATCTGGTGAAAAGATGCGACAAGTGCCAGAGGTTCGGCCGGCTGATAAGGCAGCCGACAACTGATATGACAGCTATTCACAGCCCAATTCCCTTTGCAAAATGGGGCATGGATATTTTGGGGCCATACACTCCTGCCCCAGGCGGCAGAAGATACATTTTAGTGGCTGTTGATTACTTCACCAAGTGGGTTGAGGCCGAGGCGGTAAAGGGCATCAAAACTAAGGATGTCATCTCCTTCATTTGGAGAAATGTCATCACCCGGTTCGGTGTACCAATGTCAATGGTCTTTGACAATGGCCCCCAGTTCGAAACGCCTGTCCTGAAGACTTGGTTGCAAGATCAAGGGATTTCCCACTACTTTGCATCCGTTGGCCGTCCGCAAGCAAACGGTCAAGTTGAAGCTTTCAACAAGCTCATCTCAAGCGGCATAAAGAAAAAGATCGAGAAGGCAGGCGGGCTTTGGGCAGAAGAGTTAACTCACGTTCTTTGGTCCATCAGAACTACTGAGAAGGGGTCAACCGGTGAAACTCCATTCCTTATGGCATATGGCACAGAGGCGGTGCTTCCCATTGAATTATATGAGCCAACACTTCGAATCATGTTGTATGATGAAGAGGCAAATTGGGAAGCCATGCGCCTGTCTCTGGATACTCTTCCAGAAAGAAGGGGCAACGCCGCCTTGCGTCATGAAATCTACCGCCTTCGAATGACGAGGGCCTACAACAAAAGGGTGCTTAAACGCCCCTCAAAGTTGGAGATTTTGTATTACGGAAGCTTGAAGCAACCGGTAGGGCATACGAACAAGGGAAACTAACCCCAAACTGGGAGGGACCCTACCGGATTTTTGAAGAAGTTAGAAACGGCACATACCGTCTGGAAACCCCAGACGGAATGCGGCTGCCTCGTACCTGGAATGTAGATAACTTGAAAAAGTACTACTTCTAAGGATTGAAATGTGAAAGCATATAATTTCCATTCATACAATTGTATTTGCACCTGTCTAGTGCAAGAACACAGACGGAAGAACACTTGTTAAAACCACTGCTCCAAAAAGAGCAGTCATCCGGTGACACCCATCCGGGTGAATCACTGAAGAGAACAGCACCCTTCTGGGTGGAACATTGTTCTAGCGATCCCACAACTCAAACGGCGTTTGTCTAAAACGATTTGCAGCCGTTAGAAATGATCCTTTGCATCTGGGATTCATCCGGCAAAGACCCAAAAGAGGTCCATCCGGGTGAATCACTGGAGAGAACAGCTCCCTTCTGGGTGGAACATTGTTCTAGCGATCCAATAACTCAACGGCATTTGTCAAACAATTTTGCAGCCGTTAGAGATGATCCTTTGCGTCTAGCATTCATCCGGCAAGGACCCAAAAGAGGTCCATCCGGAAAAATGAAATTCCTAATGGGCCACCGTAACCACCTAAACGGTTTTACATCCCATCCTATATATAATTGTACCAGACGGGGCAAGGTTAGGTCAGTCACTGACCCCCCATCCGGCTTCCATGAAACGACTGCCTGTCTACTATTGGGGTAAACAGGTAGCCATTTCAGGGGCATATTGTGGTATCTCTTCTTCATCCGTCTGAAATACTTGTAAAAATGCGTATATAAAAAAATGCATATAAAAAAAAAAAAAAAAAAAAAAATTGTAAATAATAGATAGAAAACCCGACTGTGTCGGTTAATAGATTAATTAAAATGTTAGCCGGACCCCTGTCCGGGAAAGATACATCGAAAATACACGGCACGCAGGCCGGTAAAAAAAAGAAGAAAATATCAATCTTGCTGTTGCTCTTGTTGCTGAGGCTGCTCCAACCCTTGAGCTTGCCCAACCTGAGTCTCAGCCGTCTGCTCCTGCAGCTGCTCCGGCTGGTTTCCCATTGGCACCCCATCCGGCTCTGACCCTAACTCCTTCTCAGCCCACTCGTCGAAAGGAGGAGGGGCAGGAGTGCCGAGTACTCGAGCTTCATAAACTTCAGAAGCATACAAGTAACGGAGGTTGAAATAGTCAAAGTCAGAGTCCGGATGGATGAGGCCCCAGGCCAGCTTCATACGCTCCTCGCAGTCGGCTTCATTCTCTGTAATCAGGCGGCTGAGTTCCTCGTTAAGCTCCTTTTTGTGGGCCGCCTGAATATTAGTGAGTTGGACAGTCAGCTCGCTGTTCTTCTGGCGGAGGTTGGCATTTTCCTTGTCAGCTCCTTCCAGAGCTCTGAGATCAGCCTAGAGGTCCTTGACCTTAAGCTCAAGTTCATCAACTTTCTTTTTGGCCTCATCCCCAGCCAGCACAGCCTCTTTCAGTAATTCCTCCTGTTGCAACTCTCTCTCTTTAGTTGCCAAATCATATTTAATAGTGTGAAATTGACTAACGTCAATTAGGTCAAGGGCACGCTTCTGAGCGTCTCTTACCTCCTCTTGCTTTTTACGCAAGGGGACTCGGAGCCCGTCCACTCTCAGCATCACCTATGGTACCAACCGGAAAAGGAGTTAGAACTAATGATGATAATTACTACTCATCCGGCAAAAGCAGAGCTTGAGACAAGCATAGGGCATTCGGGTTATTTACCTCAGCAAGAAGAGAGTTGATGCGATCCAGGTTTACCTAGTGTACAGCCGGCACCGCCTCCTTTTCAGAACGGGTCAGAGTCTTGACCATTCTCTTGGCGTATTGGTTGTAGTCGGGCCGGCTGGTAGAGTCATCTGCAAAGGAAGGGTTATCTGTCAGATACTGGGCATAGGCGCCGCCTATATTCATGCGGCTGCCAGAGGAGCCCCCAGACTGGCTTGCTTGAGTTTTGACTCTCATATGCCCAAGCGGCCAGGGGGGTCAAAGGCAGAGGTTTTACCTTGTACAGGTTGTGGGGTGCCATCCCCCCCAGCCGCATCTGAGCCAGATCCCATCCGGGTCTGGCCCGCCGAAGCACTCGGCGTTAGCTGCAGGCTCTTCCCTGCAGTGGTTGGCCTGGCAGGGTCAGACGTCCTCTTTGCAGGACTAGCTGCCAAAGGTGGACCCGGCAGCCTTGGAGCTTTTGAAGCCGGCTGAGGTATCACACCAGCCGGTCTTTTGTGCATGCTTGCTAGTGATTTTGGCATGCCTTGGGTTCCACCCTGAAAATAGTCAAAACAAAGCAATCAGTTAGAAACAAAGGCAGATCATATGTCATCCGGTAAGAAATGGAAGAGGTTTTACTCCATTCTTGGCGGCCAGTGCCGCCTTCTTCTCTTCGATTTGCTTCTTTCTCAGCTCAATAGCTGAGAAGGCAGGTGTCTTTTCAGGAGGCACCATTCTTTTAGCTGTACCTGCAAAAAAGGGAAATTCGAGTTAGAGCGTGTATGCATAATCAGGTGTCAGAATACCGGATGGGTTAATGAACCTACTCTTTTTAAACATTGAACTTAGATTGCAAAGGGACAAGAAGGACTCGTCCCTTAACCATTCCGGGAGGGGTACCCAGAACTTTGGGACGATGATTTCACTTCCGTCCTCCATCTGATGGGTCGTTTTGAGGAAGAGACCCGTCTCCATTATTTGGTCCCAGGCCTCAGACGGCACTTTCGGGAGCGCGCATTTTTTGCCCAGTAATGCCGGGTGCTTATTATACCGCCGCAGCCGGTGATTTAGGGAAGTGGAAGGCGAAGAGACGACATAAAATTTGCTCTTCCAGTTGGTCCACTTTGATGGCTTCTCCAAAGTCATCATGTATTCTTGGTTGGTGGTAAGGGTGTACCAGGCATTCCACCCACCCGGAGCCCGGCTGAGGTAATGCATGTGTGAAAAGGCCTCCCAACTGGGGTTTACCTCCTGCAGCTCACACGCGGCAATGTACCCCAAAATATTGATCCAAGAGTTAGGAGTCAATTGCCATACGCCCAAGTCGTACCCCAGCAATATGTCCTTGATGCAGGGGTGAAAGGGGAACCGGAGGCCTGCTTTGAATGCCGCCTCATAACAGCCGAAAAAATCATCGGCATGGTCCAAGTCATCCTCCCATACGACGGTTGCATTAACAGGCGGGACTCTTATTTCCCAGTCCTTCCCAACTGGTTTCCTTTTAAAAAGAAAGGCAGGAAGGGTTGCAGTAAGGGTGACCACGTCTCTTGCTGACATGGTCATGTCAGTCGGATCCCCCTTAGCCGGCCATTTGTAGGCCTCCTCAACAATAGGCTCAGTTTCCTGTGCTGGGGCTTCAGATTCGGACCCAGACCCTTCTCCAGCAGATTCATCGCCGGATCCTTCGGCATTAGAATTAGAGTCTTCTAATATGCTATCACCCGGTGTGCTCGGACCACTCGGGGAATCTTGACGAGTCCCCAAGGTTTCTTCCAAAGGAATTTCACCAGACGGTCCTGCCGTCTGGTCCTCATTTCTGGGATCAGCCGGATCTTCGGCTGCGTCGTCGGATTTGTAATCCGGGTCAACTGCCGTCCATCTTATCCGAGCCATTCTGTCCTGCACATGAACAGAGACGGTCGGATTCGAGGTAGGTGAAGGTTCGCCCAAATACCCCCAGACGGCAGTCCCAGTCCTAGACTCAGCCGTGCCTGGTGACCGCCTGACAGCAGTCGTAAACTGTGCCGAGTGTATAATTGAAGGGTCCATATCCTATCTATGCAACCGGAAAATTAACAAAAAGAATGAAAAAGGGTGCAGACGGTACCTTTGGAGGTTGGAATTTGCTGAGATGGTGGCTTGAAACCTACACAGGCGGAAATCTCCGAATGTGTTTGAAGCTGAAATAAAGAAAAATAGATCAGACATGTTTAATTGGAAGCTCATTTAAAAGCCCCCCAAGCGGTGGAGTCCCAGATGAGGGATAGCAGAGATGGGCTGGAGGCTGCTCAAACGACCCCCATACGGTTAAAAGCCGGATGGGGGCTATTTGTATGTTTGAGAAAAAGCTAAAGGCTGCTCAAACAACCCCCATACGGTTAGACGCCGGATGGGGGCAATTAAATCAACGTTTGAGAAAAAGCCAAGGCTGCTCAAACGACCCCCATACGATTAAAAGCCGGATGGGGGCAATTTGAAACAGTTTGAGCCAAGGCTGCTCAAACGACCCCCATACGGTTAAAAGCCGGATGGGGGCTATTTGTATGTTTGAGAAAAAGCTAAAGGCTGCTCAAACAACCCCCATACGGTTAGACGCCGGATGGGGGCAATTAAAACAACGTTTGAGGAAAAGTCGAGGCTGCTCAAACAACCCCCATACGGTTAGACGCCGGATGGGGGCAATTAAAACAACGTTTGAGAAAAAGCCAAGGCTGCTCAAACGACCCCCATACGGTTAAAAGCCGGATGGGGGCAATTTGAAACAGTTTGAGCCAAGGCTGCTCAAACGACCCCCATACGGTTAAAAGCCGGATGGGGGCTATTTGTATGTTTGAGAAAAAGCTAAAGGCTGCTCAAACAACCCCCATACGGTTAGACGCCGGATGGGGGCAATTAAAACAACGTTTGAGGAAAAGTCGAGGCTGCTCAAACGACCCCCATACGGTTAAAAGCCGGATGGGTGCAATTTGAAACAAAGTTTGAGCCAAGGCTGCTCAAACGACCCCCATACGGTTAAAAGCCGGATGGGGGCTATTTGTATGTTTGAGAAAAAGCTAAAGGCTGCTCAAACAATCCCCACACGGTTAGACGCCGGATGGGGGCAATTAAAAATGACGGATGAGGGCATTTTACAAGGGAAATATTTCAAAAACCTCACACGGGAAATCCCGGATGAGGTAGGGGTAATTCAGAAATTTCGGACAAAATATACCCAGGCGGCAAAATGCCGAGTGAGGTCCTTAATCTAGGGGCAAAGAGGGAGAAAGCAGACGGTACCTTACTAAATCCGCACTCAGCCGGAAGGCAGATGTCAAGTTCTTGCGAAAACCGGATGCTCGAAAGTCTTGAAAGAAGCAGCCGGTATCAGAGCTTCTCAGGAAATTTTTGAAAATAAAAAGTGCGGAGGAAAGAGGTAGCCACCCTACTTATAGAAAGAGGCAGAAGGCGAACAGTCACCTTCTGCACGAAAATTTGAAATTCAAGGGGGGAAGCAGACGAACCGTCACTTACCCCATGCACCCTACGTCTGTCACAGATGACACGTGAGTTTGCCACATCTCATCTGTGAGGGGCAGATGTTTAGGGTGAAAATACCCTAAGACACGTGGCACAATAAAGGCTTGACACGTGTCAATCCTTCAGCGGTCTGCAAAGGCCCATTTCCTTTGCAGACACGTGTCCCTTATACCCTAATTGAGGTACAGTTCTCCCTTACTATAAATAGTAAGGGTAGACCTCATTTATGACACAGACACATACATTAATTGCAACCACAAAAAACCAAACAAAGCCAAAACCTACTGAAACGCTCTCGAACCGAGAAGCTTTTACTGTTCTTATTCCACTTCGAAAAGATACTAACTTAATCTTCGGAGGCGGAACTCCCACCCCCCATCCGGAGTCTCCGTTACTTGTGCAGGTACAGGCGCAAGAAGGAAGTCGGCTAGGTGCAGGTACAGGCGTAAGAAGGAAGTCTGCTAGGAAATTGTAACTCTCCCGAAGGACTCAGAAAACCCCCAAACACAAAGAAAGTCAAATTAGTTCAAAAAAGCTAATTGAATCAAGTGAAAGTCAAACAAATTCAAACATAGCTTTTTGAATCAAATGATTGTCAAATGCATTCTACGATACTAATTGAATCATATGAAAGTCAAACACATTCAAACAAATCTTTTTGAATCAAATGAAAGTCAAATGCATTCAACATATCAAATTGAATCAATTAAAAGCCAACCACATTCAAACAAAGCTAATTAAATCCAATGGAAGGCAAACAAATTCAAACAAAGCTATTTGAATCAAATGAAAGTCAAACACATTCAAACAATGCTATCTGAATCTTATGAAAATCAAATGCATTCAAAAAAGATAATTAAATCAAACGAAAGTCAAACACATTCAGACAAAGCTAATTGCATCAAATGAAAGTCAAAAACATTCAAACTAAGCTAATTAAATCATATAAAAGTCAAATGCTTTCAAAAAAGCTAATTGAATCAAGTAAAAGTCCAAAGAATTCAAACAAAGCTTTTTGAATCAAATGAAAGTCAAATGCATTCAAAAAACGTATTTAAATCAAGTGAAAGTCAAAAACATTCAAACAAAGCTATTTGAATCAGATTAAAGTCAAACACATTCAAACAAAGCTTTTTGAATTAAATGAAAGTCCAATGCATTAAACAAAGCTAATTGATTCAAATGAAAGTCAATCACATTCAAACAAAGCTAATTTAATCAAATGAAAATCAAACACATTCAAACAAAGGTTTTTCAATCAAATGAAATTCAAATGCATTCAAAATAGCGATTTGAATCAAGTGAATGTCAAACAAAGCTTTTTGAATCAAATGATTGTCAAATCCATTCAACGATGCTAATTGAATCATATGAAAGTCAAGCACATTCAAACAAATCTTTTTGAATCAACTGAAAGTCAAATGCAATTAAATAAAAGAAATTAAATCAAGTGAAAGTCAATTACATTTAAACAAAGCTTTTTAAATCAAATGAAAGTTAAATGCATTCAAAAAAGCTAATTGAATCAAGTGAAAGTCTAGGCAATTCAAACAAAACTTTTTGAATCAAATGAAAGTCAAATGCATTCAACAAAGCAAATTGACTCAATTGAAAGTTAACCACATTCAAGCAAAGCTAATTGAATCAAATGAAAGTCAAACACATTTAAACAAAGCTATTTGAACCAAATGAAAGTCAAACACATTCAAGAAATGCTATTTGAATCAAATGAAAGTCAAACGCATTCAAAAAATGTATTTAAATCATGTGAAAGTCAAAATCATTCAAACAAAGCTATTTGAATCAAATTAAAGTGAAACACATTCAAATAAAGCTTTTTCAATTAAATGAAAGTCAAATGCATTAAACAAAGCTAATTGATTTTGACTTTCGTTGAATCATATGAAAGTCAAGCACATTCAAACAAATCTTTTTGAATCAACTGAAAGTCAAATGCAATTAAAAAAAAGTAATTAAATCAAGTGAAAGTCAATTACATTTAAACAAAGCTTTTTAAATCAAATGAAAGTTAAATGGATTCAAAAAAGCTAATTGAATCAAGTGAAAGTCTAGGTAATTCAAACAAAGCTTTTTGCCTCAAATGACTGTCAAATGTGTTCAACGATGCTAATTGAATCAAATGAAAGTCAAACACATTCAAACAAAGCTTTTTGAATCAAATGAAAGTCATATGCATTCAACAAAGCTAATTGAATCAAATGAAAGTCAATAGCATTCTAACAAACCTAATTGAATCAAACGAAAGTCAATGGCATTCTAACAAACCTAATTAAATAAAATGAAAGTCAACCACATTCAAACAAAGCTAATCGAACCAAATGAAAGTTAACCACATTCAAACAAAGCTAATTTAAATCAAGTGAAATTCAAACACATTCAAACAAAGCTTTTTGAATCCAAAGAAGGTCAAATCAGTTCAAAAAAGCTAATTGAATCAAGTGAAAGTCAAACAAATTCAAACATAGCTTTTTGAATCAAATGATTGTCAAATGCATTCAACGATACTAATTGAATCATATGAAAGTCAAACACATTCAAACAAATCTTTTTGAATCAAATGAAAGTCAAATGCATTCAACATATAAAATTGAATCAATTAAAAACCAACCACATTCAAACAAAGCTAATTGGAAGGCAAACAAATTCAAACAAAGCTATTTGAATCAAATGAAAGTCAAACACATTCAAACAATGCTATCTGAATCATATGAAAGTCAAATGCATTCAAAAAAGATAATTAAATCAAACGAAAGTCAAACACATTCAGACAAAGCTAATTGCATCAAATGAAAGTCAAAAACATTCAAACAAAGCTAATTAAATCATATAAAAGTCAAATGCTTTCAAAAAAGCTAATTGAATCAAGTAAAAGTCCAAAGAATTCAAACAAAGCTTTTTGAATCAAATGAAAGTCAAACGCATTCAAAAAACGTATTTAAATCAAGTGAAAGTAAAAAACATTCAAACAAAGCTATTTGAATCAGATTAAAGTCAAACACATTCAAACAAAGCTTTTTGAATTAAATGAAAGTCCAATGCATTAAACAAAGCTAATTGATTTAAATGAAAGTCAATCACATTCAAACAAAGCTAATTTAATCAAATGAAAATCAAACACATTCAAACAAAGGTTTTTCAATCAAATGAAATTCAAATGCATTCAAAATAGCGATTTGAATCAAGTGAATGTCAAACAAAGCTTTTTGAATCAAATGATTGTCAAATCCATTCAACGATGCTAATTGAATCATATGAAAGTCAAGCACATTCAAACAAATCTTTTTGAATCAACTGAAAGTCAAATGCAATTAAATAAAAGAAATTAAATCAAGTGAAAGTCAATTACATTTAAACAAAGCTTTTTAAATCAAATGAAAGTTAAATGCATTCAAAAAAGCTAATTGAATCAAGTGAAAGTCTAGGCAATTCAAACAAAACTTTTTGAATCAAATGAAAGTCAAATGCATTCAACAAAGCAAATTGACTCAATTGAAAGTTAACCACATTCAAGCAAAGCTAATTGAATCAAATGAAAGTCAAACACATTTAAACAAAGCTATTTGAACCAAATGAAAGTCAAACACATTCAAGAAATGCTATTTGAATCAAATGAAAGTCAAACGCATTCAAAAAATGTATTTAAATCATGTGAAAGTCAAAATCATTCAAACAAAGCTATTTGAATCAAATTAAAGTCAAACACATTCAAACAAAGCTTTTTCAATTAAATGAAAGTCAAATGCATTAAACAAAGCTAATTGATTCAAATGAAAGTCAATCACATTCAAACAAAGCTAATTTAATCAAATGAAAATCAAACACATTTAAACAAAGCTTTTTCAATCAAATGAAATTCAAATGCATTCAAAATACCGATTTGAATCAAGTGAAAGTCAAACAAAGCTTTTTGAATCAAATGATTGTCAAATCCGTTCAACGATGCTAATTGAACCATTTGAAAGTCAAGCACATTCAAACAAATCTTTTTGAATCAACTGAAAGTCAAATGCAATTAAAAAAAAGTAATTAAATCAAGTGAAAGTCAATTACATTTAAACAAAGCTTTTTAAATCAAATGAAAGTTAAATGCATTCAAAAAAGCTAATTGAATCAAGTGAAAGTCTAGGTAATTCAAACAATGCTTTTTGCCTCAAATGACTGTCAAATGTGTTCAAAGATGCTAATTGAATCAAATGAAAGTCAAACACATTCAAACAAAGCTTTTTGAATCAAATGAAAGTCATATGCATTCAACAAAGCTAATTGAATCAAATGAAAGTCAATGGCATTCTAACAAACCTAATTGAATCAAACGAAAGTCAATGGCATTCTAACAAACCTAATTAAATAAAATGAAAGTCAACCACATTCAAACAAAGCTAATCGAACCAAATGAAAGTTAACCACATTCAAACAAAGCTAATTTAAATCAAGTGAAATTCAAACACATTCAAACAAAGCTTTTTGAATCCAACGAAAGTCAAATGAGTTCAAAAAAGCTAATTGAATCAAGTGAAAGTCAAACAAATTCAAACATAGCTTTTTGAATCAAATGATTGTCAAATGCATTCAACGATACTAATTGAATCATATGAAAGTCAAACACATTCAAACAAATCTTTTTGAATCAAATGAAAGTCAAATGCATTCAACATATAAAATTGAATCAATTAAAAGCCAACCACATTCAAACAAAGCTAATTAAATCCAATGGAAGGCAAACAAATTCAAACAAAGCTATTTGAATCAAATGAAAGTCAAACACATTCAAACAATGCTATCTGAATCTTATGAAAGTCAAATGCATTCAAAAAAGATAATTAAATCAAACGAAAGTCAAACACATTCAGACAAAGCTAATTGCATCAAATGAAAGTCAAAAACATTCAAACAAAGCTAATTAAATCATATAAAAGTCAAATGCTTTCAAAAAAGCTAATTGAATCAAGTAAAAGTCCAAAGAATTCAAACAAAGCTTTTTGAATCAAATGATTGTCAAATTTATTCAACGAGGCTAATTGAATCATATGACAGTCAAACACATTTAAACAAAGCTATTTGAACCAAATGAAAGTCAAACACATTCAAGAAATGCTATTTGAATCAAATGAAAGTCAAACGCATTCAAAAAAGGTATTTAAATCAAGTGAAAGTAAAAAACATTCAAACAAAGCTATTTGAATCAAATTAAAGTCAAACACATTCAAACAAAGCTTTTTGAATTAAATGAAAGTCAAATGCATTAAACAAAGCTAATTGATTCAAATGAAAGTCAATCACATTCAAACAAAGCTAATTTAATCAAATGAAAATCAAACACATTCAAACAAAGGTTTTTTAATCAAATGAAATTCAAATGCATTCAAAATAGCGATTTGAATCAAGTGAAAGTCAAACAAAGCTTTTTGAATCAAATGATTGTCAAATCCGTTCAACGATGCTAATTGAATCATATGAAAGTCAAGCACATTCAAACAAATCTTTTTGAATCAACTGAAAGTCAAATGCAATTAAAAAAAAGTAATTAAATCAAGTGAAAGTCAAACACATTTAAACAAAGCTTTTTAAATCAAATGAAAGTTAAATCCATTCAAAAAAGCTAATTGAATCAAGTGAAAGTCTAGGTAATTCAAACAAAGCTTTTTGAATCAAATGACTGTCAAATGCGTTCAACGATGCTAATTAAATCAAATGAGAGTCAAACACATTGAAACAAAGCTTTTTGAATCAAATGAAAGTAATATGCATTCAACAAAGCTAATTGAATCAAATGAAAGTCAATGGCATTCTTACAAAGCTAATTGAATCAAACGAAAGTCAAACACATTCAGACAAAGCTAATTGCATCAAATTAATGTCAAAAACATTCAAACAAAGCTAATTAAATCATATGAAAGTCAAATGCTTTCAAAAAAGCTAATTGAATCAAGTAAAAGTCCAAAGAATTCAAACAAAGCTTTTTGAATCAAATGATTGTCAAATGCATTCAACGAGGCTAATTGAATCATATGACAGTCAAACAAAACTTTTTGAATCAAATGAAAGTCAAATGCATTCAACAAAGCAAATTGACTCAATTGAAAGTTAACCACATTCAAGCAAAGCTAATTGAATCAAATGAAAGTCAAACACATTTAAACAAAGCTATTTGAACCAAATGAAAGTCAAACACATTCAAGAAATGCTATTTGAATCAAATGAAAGTCAAACGCATTCAAAAAAGGTATTTAAATCAAGTGAAAGTCAAAAACATTCAAACAAAGCTATTTGAATCAAATTAAAGTCAAACACATTCAAACAAAGCTTTTTGAATTAAATGAAAGTCCAATGCATTAAACAAAGCTAATTGATTCAAATGAAAGTCAATCACATTCAAACAAAGCTAATTTAATCAAATGAAAATCAAACACATTCAAACAAAGCTTTTTCAATAAAATGAAATTCAAATGCATTCAAAATAGCGATTTGAATCAAGTGAAAGTCAAACAAAGCTTTTTGAATCAAATGATTGTCAAATCCGTTCAACGATGCTAATTGAATCATATGAAAGTCAAGCACATTCAAACTAAACTTTTTGAATCAACTGAAAGTCAAATGCAATTAAAAAAAAGCAATTAAATCAAGTGAAAGTCTAAGTAATTCAAACAAAGCTTTTTGAATAAAATGACCGTCAAATGAGTTCAACGATGCTAATTGAATCAAATAAAAGTCAAACACATTCAAACACAGCTTTTTGAATCAAATGAAAGTAATATGCATTCAACAAAGCTAATTGAATCAAATGAAAGTCAATGGCATTCTTACAAAGGTAATTGAATCAAATGAAAGTCAATGGCATTTTAACAAACCTAATTGAATCAAACGAAAGTCAATGGCATTCTAACAAACCTAATTGAATCAAATGAAAGTCAACCACATTCAAACAAAGCTAATTGAATCAAATGAAAGTTAACCACATTCAAACAAAGCTAATTTAAATCAAGTGAAATTCAAACACATTCAAACAAAGCTTTTTGAATCCAAAGAAAGTCAAATGAGTTCAAAAAAGCTAATTGAATCAAGTGAAAGTCAAACAACTTCAAACATAGCTTTTTGAATCTAATGATTGTCAAATGCATTCAACGATACTAATTGAATCATATGAAAGTCAAACACATTCAAACAAATCTTTTTGAATCAAATGAAAGTCAAATGCATTCAACAAATCAAATTGAATCACTTAAAAGTCAACCACATTCAAACAAAGCTATTTGAATCAAATGAAAGTCAAACACATTCAAACAAAGCTTTTTGAATCAAATAAAAGTCATATGCATTCAACAAAGCTAATTGAATCAAATGAAAGTCAATAGCATTCTAACAAACCTAATTGAATCAAACGAAAGTCAATGGCATTCTAACAAACCTAATTAAATAAAATGAAAGTCAACCACATTCAAACAAACCTAATCGAACCAAATGAAAGTTAACCACATTCAAACAAAGCTAATTTAAATCAAGTGAAATTCAAACACATTCAAACAAAGCTTTTTGAATCCAACGAAAGTCAAATGAGTTCAAAAAAGCTAATTGAATCAAGTGAAAGTCAAACAAATTCAAACATAGCTTTTTGAATCAAATGATTGTCAAATGCATTCAACGATACTAATTGAATCATATGAAAGTCAAACACATTCAAACAAATCTTTTTGAATCAAATCAAAGTCAAATGCATTCAACATATAAAATTGAATCAATTAAAAGCCAACCACATTCAAACAAAGCTAATTGGAAGGCAAACAAATTCAAACAAAGCTATTTGAATCAAATGAAAGTCAAACACATTCAAACAATGCTATCTGAATCATATGAAAGTCAAATGCATTCAAAAAAGATAATTAAATCAAACGAAAGTCAAACACATTCAGACAAAGCTAATTGCATCAAATGAAAGTCAAAAACATTCAAACAAAGCTAATTAAATCATATAAAAGTCAAATGCTTTCAAAAAAGCTAATTGAATCAAGTAAAAGTCCAAAGAATTCAAACAAAGCTTTTTGAATCAAATGAAAGTCAAACGCATTCAAAAAATGTATTTAAATAAAGTGAAAGTCAAAAACATTCAAACAAAGCTATTTGAATCAGATTAAAGTCAAACACATTCAAACAAAGCTTTTTGAATTAAATGAAAGTCCAATGCATTAAACAAAGCTAATTGATTCAAATGAAAGTCAATCACATTCAAACAAAGCTAATTTAATCAAATGAAAATCAAACACATTCAAACAAAGGTTTTTCAATCAAATGAAATTCAAATGCATTCAAAATAGCGATTTGAATCAAGTGAATGTCAAACAAAGCTTTTTTAATCAAATGATTGTCAAATCCATTCAACGATGCTAATTGAGTCATATGAAAGTCAAGCACATTCAAACAAATCTTTTTGAATCAACTGAAAGTCAAATGCAATTAAATAAAAGAAATTAAATCAAGTGAAAGTCAATTACATTTAAACAAAGCTTTTTAAATCAAATGAAAGTTAAATGCATTCAAAAAAGCTAATTGAATCAAGTGAAAGTCTAGGCAATTCAAACAAAACTTTTTGAATCAAATGAAAGTCAAATGCATTCAACAAAGCAAATTGACTCAATTGAAAGTTAACCACATTCAAGCAAAGCTAATTGAATCAAATGAAAGTCAAACACATTTAAACAAAGCTATTTGAACCAAATGAAAGTCAAACACATTCAAGAAATGCTATTTGAATCAAATGAAAGTCAAACGCATTCAAAAAATGTATTTAAATCATGTGAAAGTCAAAATCATTCAAACAAAGCTATTTGAATCAAATTAAAGTCAAACACATTCAAACAAAGCTTTTTCAATTAAATGAAAGTCAAATGCATTAAACAAAGCTAATTGATTCAAATGAAAGTCAATCACATTCAAACAAAGCTAATTTAATCAAATGAAAATCAAACACATTTAAACAAAGCTTTTTCAATCAAATGAAATTCAAATGCATTCAAAATACCGATTTGAATCAAGTGAAAGTCAAACAAAGCTTTTTGAATCAAATGATTGTCAAATCCGTTCAACGATGCTAATTGAACCATCTGAAAGTCAAGCACATTCAAACAAATCTTTTTGAATCAACTGAAAGTCAAATGCAATTAAAAAAAAGTAATTAAATCAAGTGAAAGTCAATTACATTTAAACAAAGCTTTTTAAATCAAATGAAAGTTAAATGCATTCAAAAAAGCTAATTGAATCAAGTGAAAGTCTAGGTAATTCAAACAATGCTTTTTGCCTCAAATGACTGTCAAATGTGTTCAACGATGCTAATTGAATCAAATGAAAGTCAAACACATTCAAACAAAGCTTTTTGAATCAAATGAAAGTCATATGCATTCAACAAAGCTAATTGAATCAAATGAAAGTCAATGACATTCTAACAAACCTAATTGAATCAAACGAAAGTCAATGGCATTCTAACAAACCTAATTAAATAAAATGAAAGTCAACCACATTCAAACAAAGCTAATCGAACCAAATGAAAGTTAACCACATTCAAACAAAGCTAATTTAAATCAAGTGAAATTCAAACACATTCAAACAAAGCTTTTTGAATCCAAAGAAGGTCAAATGAGTTCAAAAAAGCTAATTGAATCAAGTGAAAGTCAAACAAATTCAAACATAGCTTTTTGAATCAAATGATTGTCAAATGCATTCAACGATACTAATTGAATCATATGAAAGTCAAACACATTCAAACAAATCTTTTTGAATCAAATGAAAGTCAAATGCATTCAACATATAAAATTGAATCAATTAAAAGCCAACCACATTCAAACAAAGCTAATTGGAAGGCAAACAAATTCAAACAAAGCTATTTGAATCAAATGAAAGTCAAACACATTCAAACAATGCTATCTGAATCATATGAAAGTCAAATGCATTCAAAAAAGATAATTAAATCAAACGAAAGTCAAACACATTCAGACAAAGCTAATTGCATCAAATGAAAGTCAAAAACATTCAAACAAAACTAATTAAATCATATAAAAGTCAAATGCTTTCAAAAAAGCTAATA
Organism: Chenopodium quinoa; assembly: GCF_001683475.1. NCBI lineage: Eukaryota > Viridiplantae > Streptophyta > Magnoliopsida > Caryophyllales > Amaranthaceae > Chenopodium > Chenopodium quinoa. The sequence goes on along the minus strand of NW_018743890.1, from coordinate 78,218 downwards.
GAATCAAGTAAAAGTCCAAAGAATTCAAACAAAGCTTTTTGAATCAAATGAAAGTCAAACGCATTCAAAAAACGTATTTAAATCAAGTGAAAGTAAAAAACATTCAAACAAAGCTATTTGAATCAGATTAAAGTCAAACACATTCAAACAAAGCTTTTTGAATTAAATGAAAGTCCAATGCATTAAACAAAGCTAATTGATTTAAATGAAAGTCAATCACATTCAAACAAAGCTAATTTAATCAAATGAAAATCAAACACATTCAAACAAAGGTTTTTCAATCAAATGAAATTCAAATGCATTCAAAATAGCGATTTGAATCAAGTGAATGTCAAACAAAGCTTTTTGAATCAAATGATTGTCAAATCCATTCAACGATGCTAATTGAATCATATGAAAGTCAAGCACATTCAAACAAATCTTTTTGAATCAACTGAAAGTCAAATGCAATTAAATAAAAGAAATTAAATCAAGTGAAAGTCAATTACATTTAAACAAAGCTTTTTAAATCAAATGAAAGTTAAATGCATTCAAAAAAGCTAATTGAATCAAGTGAAAGTCTAGGCAATTCAAACAAAACTTTTTGAATCAAATGAAAGTCAAATGCATTCAACAAAGCAAATTGACTCAATTGAAAGTTAACCACATTCAAGCAAAGCTAATTGAATCAAATGAAAGTCAAACACATTTAAACAAAGCTATTTGAACCAAATGAAAGTCAAACACATTCAAGAAATGCTATTTGAATCAAATGAAAGTCAAACGCATTCAAAAAATGTATTTAAATCATGTGAAAGTCAAAATCATTCAAACAAAGCTATTTGAATCAAATTAAAGTCAAACACATTCAAACAAAGCTTTTTCAATTAAATGAAAGTCAAATGCATTAAACAAAGCTAATTGATTCAAATGAAAGTCAATCACATTCAAACAAAGCTAATTTAATCAAATGAAAATCAAACACATTTAAACAAAGCTTTTTCAATCAAATGAAATTCAAATGCATTCAAAATACCGATTTGAATCAAGTGAAAGTCAAACAAAGCTTTTTGAATCAAATGATTGTCAAATCCGTTCAACGATGCTAATTGAACCATCTGAAAGTCAAGCACATTCAAACAAATCTTTTTGAATCAACTGAAAGTCAAATGCAATTAAAAAAAAGTAATTAAATCAAGTGAAAGTCAATTACATTTAAACAAAGCTTTTTAAATCAAATGAAAGTTAAATGCATTCAAAAAAGCTAATTGAATCAAGTGAAAGTCTAGGTAATTCAAACAATGCTTTTTGCCTCAAATGACTGTCAAATGTGTTCAACGATGCTAATTGAATCAAATGAAAGTCAAACACATTCAAACAAAGCTTTTTGAATCAAATGAAAGTCATATGCATTCAACAAAGCTAATTGAATCAAATGAAAGTCAATGACATTCTAACAAACCTAATTGAATCAAACGAAAGTCAATGGCATTCTAACAAACCTAATTAAATAAAATGAAAGTCAACCACATTCAAACAAAGCTAATCGAACCAAATGAAAGTTAACCACATTCAAACAAAGCTAATTTAAATCAAGTGAAATTCAAACACATTCAAACAAAGCTTTTTGAATCCAAAGAAGGTCAAATGAGTTCAAAAAAGCTAATTGAATCAAGTGAAAGTCAAACAAATTCAAACATAGCTTTTTGAATCAAATGATTGTCAAATGCATTCAACGATACTAATTGAATCATATGAAAGTCAAACACATTCAAACAAATCTTTTTGAATCAAATGAAAGTCAAATGCATTCAACATATAAAATTGAATCAATTAAAAGCCAACCACATTCAAACAAAGCTAATTGGAAGGCAAACAAATTCAAACAAAGCTATTTGAATCAAATGAAAGTCAAACACATTCAAACAATGCTATCTGAATCATATGAAAGTCAAATGCATTCAAAAAAGATAATTAAATCAAACGAAAGTCAAACACATTCAGACAAAGCTAATTGCATCAAATGAAAGTCAAAAACATTCAAACAAAACTAATTAAATCATATAAAAGTCAAATGCTTTCAAAAAAGCTAATAGAATCAAGTAAAAGTCCAAAGAATTCAAACAAAGCTTTTTGAATCAAATGAAAGTCAAACGCATTCAAAAAACGTATTTAAATCAAGTGAAAGTAAAAAACATTCAAACAAAGCTATTTGAATCAGATTAAAGTCAAACACATTCAAACAAAGCTTTTTGAATTAAATGAAAGTCCAATGCATTAAACAAAGCTAATTGATTTAAATGAAAGTCAATCACATTCAAACAAAGCTAATTTAATCAAATGAAAATCAAACACATTCAAACAAAGGTTTTTCAATCAAATGAAATTCAAATGCATTCAAAATAGCGATTTGAATCAAGTGAATGTCAAACAAAGCTTTTTGAATCAAATGATTGTCAAATCCATTCAACGATGCTAATTGAATCATATGAAAGTCAAGCACATTCAAACAAATCTTTTTGAATCAACTGAAAGTCAAATGCAATTAAATAAAAGAAATTAAATCAAGTGAAAGTCAATTACATTTAAACAAAGCTTTTTAAATCAAATGAAAGTTAAATGCATTCAAAAAAGCTAATTGAATCAAGTGAAAGTCTAGGCAATTCAAACAAAACTTTTTGAATCAAATGAAAGTCAAATGCATTCAACAAAGCAAATTGACTCAATTGAAAGTTAACCACATTCAAGCAAAGCTAATTGAATCAAATGAAAGTCAAACACATTTAAACAAAGCTATTTGAACCAAATGAAAGTCAAACACATTCAAGAAATGCTATTTGAATCAAATGAAAGTCAAACGCATTCAAAAAATGTATTTAAATCATGTGAAAGTCAAAATCATTCAAACAAAGCTATTTGAATCAAATTAAAGTCAAACACATTCAAACAAAGCTTTTTCAATTAAATGAAAGTCAAATGCATTAAACAAAGCTAATTGATTCAAATGAAAGTCAATCACATTCAAACAAATCTAATTTAATCAAATGAAAATCAAACACATTTAAACAAAGCTTTTTCAATCAAATGAAATTCAAATGCATTCAAAATACCGATTTGAATCAAGTGAAAGTCAAACAAAGCTTTTTGAATCAAATGATTGTCAAATCCGTTCAACGATGCTAATTGAACCATCTGAAAGTCAAGCACATTCAAACAAATCTTTTTGAATCAACTGAAAGTCAACTGCAATTAAAAAAAAGTAATTAAATCAAGTGAAAGTCAATTACATTTAAACAAAGCTTTTTAAATCAAATGAAAAGTAAATGCATTCAAAAAAGCTAATTGAATCAAGTGAAAGTCTAAGTAATTCAAACAAAGCTTTTTGAATAAAATGACCGTCAAATGCGTTCAACGATGCTAATTGAATCAAATAAAAGTCAAACACATTCAAACAAAGCTTTTTGAATCAAATGAAAGTAATATGCATTCAACAAAGCTAATTGAATCAAATGAAAGTCAATGGCATTCTTACAAAGCTAATTGAATCAAATGAAAGTCAATGGCATTTTAACAAACCTAATTGAATCAAACGAAAGTCAATGGCATTCTAACAAACCTAATTGAATCAAATGAAAGTCAACCACATTCAAACAAAGCTAATTGAATCAAATGAAAGTTAACCACATTCAAACAAAGCTAATTTAAATCAAGTGAAATTCAAACACATTCAAACAAAGCTTTTTGAATCCAAAGAAAGTCAAATGAGTTCAAAAAAGCTAATTGAATCAAGTGAAAGTCAAACAAATTCAAACATAGCTTTTTGAATCAAATGATTGTCAAATGCATTCAACGATACTAATTGAATCATATGAAAGTCAAACACATTCCAACAAATCTTTTTGAATCAAATGAAAGTCAAATGCATTCAACAGATCAAATCGAATCAATTAAAAGCCAACCACATTCAAACAAAGCTAATTAAATCCAATGGAAGGCAAACACATTCAAACAAAGCTATTTGAATAAATTGAAAGTCAAACACATTCAAACAATGCTATCTGAATCAAATGAAAGTCAAATGCATTCAAAAAAGACAATTAAATCAAACGAAAGTCAAACACATTCAGACAAAGCTAATTGCATCAAATTAAAGTAAAAAACATTCAAACAAATCTAATTAAATCATATAAAAGTCAAATGCTTTCAAAAAAGCTAATTGAATCAAGTAAAAGTCCAAAGAATTCAAACAAAGCTTTTTGAATCAAATGATTGTCAAATGCATTCAACGAGGCTAATTGAATCATATGACAGTCAAACAAAACTTTTTGAATCAAATGAAAGTCAAATGCATTCAACAAAGCCAATTGACTCAATTGAAAGTTAACCACATTCAAGCAAAGCTAATTGAATCAAATGAAAGTCAAACACATTTAAACAAAGCTATTTGAACCAAATGAAAGTCAAACACAATCAAGAAATGCTATTTGAATCAAATGAAAGTCAAACGCATTCAAAAAAGGTATTTAAATCAAGTGAAAGTCAAAATCATTCAAACAAAGCTATTTGAATCAAATTAAAGTCAAACACATTCAAACAAAGCTTTTTGAATTAAATGAAAGTCAAATGCATTAAACAAAGCTAATTGATTCAAATGAAAGTCAATCACATTCAAACAAAGCTAATTTAATCAAATGAAAATCAAACACATTCAAACAAAACTTTTTCAATCAAATGAAATTCAAATGCATTCAAAATAGCGATTTGAACCAAGTGAAAGTCAAACAAAGCTTTTTGAATCAAATGATTGTCAAATCCGTTCAACGATGCTAATTGAATCATATGAAAGTCAAGCACATTCAAACAAATCTTTTTGAATCAACTGAAAGTCAAATGCAATTAAAAAAAAGTAATTAAATCAAGTGAAAGTCAATTACATTTAAACAAAGCTTTTTAAATCAAATGAAAGTTAAATGCATTCAAAAAAGCTAATTGAATCAAGTGAAAGTCTAAGTAATTCAAACAAAGCTTTTTGTAGAAAATGACCGTCAAATGCCTTCAACGATGCTAATTGAATCAAATAAAAGTCAAACACATTCAAACATAGCTTTTTGAATCAAATGAAAGTAATATGCATTCAACAAAGCTAATTGAATCAAATGAAAGTCAATAGCATTCTTACAAAGCTAATTGAATCAAATGAAAGTCAATGGAATTCTAACAAACCTAATTGAATCAAACGAAAGTCAATGGCATTCTAACAAACCTAATTTAATCAAATGAAAGTCAACCACATTCAAACAAAGCTAATTGGATCAAATAAAAGTTAACCACATTCAAACAAAGCTAATTTAAATCAAGTGAAATTTAAACACATTCAAACAAAGCTTTTTGAATCCAAAGAAAGTCAAATGAGTTCAAAAAAGCTAATTGAATCAAGTGAAAGTGAAACAAATTCAAACAGAGCTTTTTGAATGATTGTCAAATGCATTCAACGATACTAGTTGAATCATATAAAAGTCAAACACATTCAAACAAATCTTTTTGAATCAAATGAAAGTCAAATGCATTCAACAAATCAAATTGAATCACTTAAAAGTCAATCACATTCAAACAAAGCTAATTAAATCCAATGGAAGGAAAACACATTCAAACAAAGCTATTTGAATCAAATGAAAGTCAAACACATTCAAACAATGCTATCTGAATCAAATGAAAGTCAAATGCATTCAAAAAAGATAATTAAATCAAACAAAAGTCAAACACATTCAGACAAAGCTAATTGCATCAAATGAAAGTCAAAAACATTCAAACAAAGTTAATTAAATCATATGAAAGTCAAATGCTTTCAAAAAAGCTAATTGAATCAACTAAAAGTCCAAAGAACTCAAACTAAGCTTTTTGGATCAAATGATTGTTTAATGCATTCAACGAGGCTAATTGAATCATATGACAGTTAAACAAAACTTTTTGAATCAAATGAAAGTCAAATGCATTCAACAAAGCAAATTGACTCAATTGGAAGTTAACCACATTCAAGCAAAGCTAATTGAATCAAATGAAAGTCAAACACATTTAAACAAAGCTATTTGAACCAAATGAAAGTCAAACACATTCAATAAATGCTATTTGAATCAAATGAAAGTCAAACGCATTCAAAAAAGGTATTTAAATCAAGTGAAAGTCAAAAACATTCAAACAAAGCTATTTGAATCAGATTAAAGTCAAACACATTCAAACAAAGCTTTTTGAATTAAATGAAAGTCCAATGCATTAAACAAAGCTAATTGATTCAAATGAAAGTCAATCACATTCAAACAAAGCTAATTTAATCAAATGAAAATCAAACACATTCAAACAAAGCTTTTTCAATCAAATGAAATTCAAATGCATTCAAAATAGCGATTTGAATCAAGTGAATGTCAAACAAAGCTTTTTGAATCAAATGATTGTCAAATCCATTCAACGATGCTAATTGAATCATATGAAAGTCAAGCACATTCAAACAAATCTTTTTGAATCAATTGAAAAACAAATGCAATTGAATAAAAGAAATTACATCAAGTGAAAGTCAATTACATTTAAACAAAGCTTTGTAAATCAAATGAAAGTTAAATGCATTCAGAAACGCTAATTGAATCAAGTGAAAGTCTAGGTAATTCAAACAAAACTTTTTGAATCAAATGAAAGTCAAATGCATTCAACAAAGCAAATTGACTCTGTTTAGGGTGAAAATACCCTAAGACACGTGGCCCAATAAAGGCTTGTCACGTGTCAATCTTTAAACGGTCTGCAAAGGCCCAATCCCTTTGTAGACACGTGTCCCTTATACCCTAATTGAGGTACAGTTCTCCCTTACTATAAATAGTAAGGGTAGACCTCATTTATGACATACATTAATGGAAACCACAAAAAAACCAAACAAAGCCCAAACCTACTGAAACGCTCTCGAACCGAGAAGCTTTTACTGTTCTTATTCCACTTCGAAAAGATACTAACTTAATCTTCGGAGGCGGAACTCCCACCCCCTATCCGGAGTCTCCGTTACTTGTGCAGGTACAGGCGTAAGAAGGAAGTCTGCTAGGTGCAGGTACAGGCGTAAGAAGGAAGTCTGCTAGGAAATTGTAACTCTCCCGAAGGACACATAGAAAACCCCCAAACATCTGGTGCCGTCTGTGGGGAGAGTACTTTCTAGATGACATCTGAGCCTATACTACCTGGTAAAGGCAATCTGCCTACTGGGGAGGTTGAGGTCCATTTGGACCAAGATACAGCCGATAACTATGACTTGGAAGCCTACACTGCTGCGGATGGCTCTTTGAGGACGAAGAACACCCGTTCCAAAGATAAGAGAGAACAGGAAGGGAACCAGGCGGCTCCTAGCAAGCCAACTAGGGGGCCGCTTGGGTTAACCTCTACCGCTGGAGACTCCCCAGTCTCCAGAGATGAGCTCATGAATATGATGATGAGCTTCAAAGGAGAGATCAAAGGCCTTCTGGACTATACAGCCGGCCCCCGTAAGGGTCAGGCGGAAGAAAGGCGTCACGGTAAAAAGACAGCCAAAACAGTAAAGGGTAGAGCATCTACCCCGCATCCGAAGTCAAACATGCCGGCTAGGCTCTTTGATTTCTCAAAGATGCACACTCCTATAGATGGAGTCAGAAAGCCCGTCCGGCACATTCAGCCGGATGGAACCAAGAAAGTCTATTCTGATGCCCGGACGCTCATCCAAGATAAAAAGACTCAGCGATCCGAGTCGGCATCAACATCGACCTTTCGAGACAGCTTCAATGCCACCTCAGGAAGGCACTCGAGAACAAACAATGACAGCCGGACGAGCGAGGTTTCCGCTCGATCTGGCCCCCATATGATCCAACCGGCAGTGCATGGAACACCGTATACGCCCTTTGGATCCCCCTATGCACAGGCAGGTATTTTCGGGGGGCAGCATCAGCCGCCCGTCCAGCCTATGGACTGGCAGCTCCGACTGCTCAACCTTGGGGAACAGCCAACGGCGTTCTCCAGAGAAATCACCGAGATGACCCAGCCGTCTAAAATCAAAAACGTGTTGGTAGGCGCCTACGACGGTACCACCAACCCGGAAGATCACCTTATGGCATACACCAACCTGATGTATTTGCAGGGTTTGGATGACGCCGAATGGTGCCGGTGCTTCCCGGCTACGTTGAAAGGGATTGCTCAACGTTGGTTTGGTAACCTCCCAGCCGGATGCATCAATAATTTCAGGACCTTGGCCTACTGGTTTACGTCCAACTTTTCTATGAACATCCCTGCCAAGAAAACAAGCCTTGATCTAGGGGCAATACAACTGGGAGACAAAGAGGGGCTCCGGTCATATGTCAGGCGGTTTAACCTGATGAGGATCCAAATCCATGGATTGTCTGATGACGTTGCCTATACTGATTTCTTCAAAGGCTTAAAAGATGGATCAACTTTTAAGTTTGACTTGGTTAGGAAGAGGGTCTCCACTCTTGACGAGGCGCTCATGAAGGCGGAGGCCTACATTCAGGCAGTGGAATTGTGTGCTGTTAAACTTCCAACGGATTACAAAAGATCCGATAAAAAAGAGAGTCGGCCTACCCAGTCGGCCAAAAAGGAAGACAAGAGAAAGGGGGTATGGGCGGCAGACTCATCCGGACAACCTTTCCAGAAAAGGAAGAGGTCGGATCCGTATGTGCCAAAGTACGAGTTCAACAAGGACTGTGCCTCCATTCTCAACGAAGTAAAGGACCGGTTGAATCTTGAAAAACCGTCTCCTATGAAGAGTCCTCTAAGCGCCCGGGATAAGAGCAAATATTGTCTTTTTCACGAGGAAATTGGCCACGACACTGAGGGTTGCTTTAGCCTCAGGCGGCTCTTCGACCGGCTCGCTGATGAGGGGGCTCTCAAATCTTATCTTTCCAAGTCAAGGGGTACTCCTAAACAAGCAAGAGGACCACCCCCAAAGAAGACGGCTATTCAATCGGATACGGATGAGGAAACCATCCTGACCATAGCCGGTGGATTTGCGGGAGGTGGGCCTACCATCCGGGGCACAAAAGACAACATTCGGAAACTGGTCAACTCAGTGGATGAGGGCCAGTCGTCTGAATATTCATTTCCGGAAGTTAACATCTCCGAGAGAGATAGGGGCGAGGTCAGGCGGCCTCATGATGACCCCATAGTCATCGAGTGCAAAATCGCCAATCAAAGAGTTGGCCGGATCTTGATTGATACTGGGAGCTCATCCGACCTCATCAGCTACCGGTGCTTGGAGAAACTCAAGTATAAGCCCAGTAGCATGCTTCCGGCCTCATACCCTCTTGTAGGTTTTGGGGGAGGAGTAGTACATCCGGTGGGCATGATTGATCTACCCATCCGGTTCGGAGAGAAGGGTAAGGGCCGGCATATGGTTGTCAAGTTTCTTGTTGTAGAAGAGCTGACTGCCTACAATCTGATTATTGGCCGTCCAACCCTTAACCTCTCAAAGGCAGTCATCATCCCATCTCTAATGTTGATAAAGTTTGAAAGGGATGATGGCACAGTCGGTTCCTTGAGTGGGGACCAAAAGATGGCGAGAGAGTGTTACCTCTCGGACATCAAACCAACGCTTGACACAGGCGGTCAAGAGAAAGAAATTGTTGAACTTGACGACTGTGATCAAAGCTTACCGGCTACAAAGCCAGCCGGTAAAAAGAGGAAGGCGGACCAACTGGCGCCTGTGAAGGAGAAACAATAGCAATCACTGTCCGGGGAGAGGACAAACGTCCTTCGCCCTCAACCGGCAGGAGAAATAACTGATGTTGTCCTTGAAGACTGTCGGCCGGACAGAACCGTCAAGGTTGGAACGGCTGCGTTTGAAAGTTTGGGATCAGGTTTGCTCCTTTTGCTGAAGGAGTTCAAAGATGTGTTTGCCTTTGAAGTAGAAGAGATGCCGGGTGTAAGTCCGGATCTTGCTGTACATAGACTCGCTGTGGATCCTAAGAAGAAGCCGGTCAGGCAAAAGAAACGGAACCATGGCGAGGAAAGTTCCCAGGCGGCAGCAACCGAGGTCAAGAAACTCTTGGATGCTGGATTCATCCGGCAATGTTACTACCCGGATTGGGTAGCCAATGTCGTCCTTGTGAAAAAGCCGAATGGAACCTGGCGGATGTGTGTAGATTACACGGACCTCAACAGGGCTTGTCCAAAGGATAGCTACCCGCTTCCAAAGATAGATCATTTGGTAGACTCTACAGCCGGCCATGCCCTGATGAGTTTCATGGACGCCTATTCCGGCTTCCATCAGATACCCTTGTGGAAGAAAGACCAAGAGAAGACGGCTTTCGTCACAGATCAAGGGCTATATTGCTACAAGGTGATGCCGTTTGGGTTGAAGAATGCGCCTGCTACTTTCCAGCGAATGATGAACTCGGTCTTTTATGATCAGATTGGAAGGAACGTGGAGGTGTACATTGATGACATGATTGTCAAATCAAAGCTACAGGCGAATCATCTAGCCGACCTCCGAGAAACTCTCACCACCCTCAGACGGCATAAAGTCATGTTAAATCCAAAAAAATGCGTCTTTGGAGTTGAGTCCGGGAAGTTTCTTGGATTTTTGATTGATCAGAGGGGCATAGAGGCCAATCCGGACAAAGTACAGGCGGTGATTGACATGCAGTCGCCACGTACCGTCAGGGAAGCTCAAAAGCTTACTGGTTGCCTGGCGGCATTGGGGAGATTCCTCAGCCGGTCAGGTGACAAGTGCCTGTATTTCTTTCAAGCAATCAAAAAGAGGTCAAGGTTTGAATGGGGTGAAGAGGCTGAGGCGGCATTTCAACGGCTGAAGCAACACCTGCATTCATTGCCAAGATTGGTGAGTCCCTTACCCCAGGAGGCTCTCTACATGTACTTGGCCGTCTCGGATCACTCCTTGAGCGCCGTCCTCCTTGCTGACAGAGACGGTAATCAGCTCCCGGTATACTTTATAAGCCATGTACTCCGGAATGCTGAACTTCGTTATCCCATGATCGAAAAATTCGGTCTGGCTTTGTTCAAAGCAGTCAAGCGGCTGAAACCGTATTTTTTAGCACATCCGGTGACCGTTTACACTGATCAGCCGCTCAAAAGGCCTATGACTACTTTAGAGTCATCCGGAAGAATGATTAAATGGGCTGTGGAAATCCAAAGCTTAGAAATCACTTTCGAACCCAGGCGAGCAGTGAAGGGTCAGGCGTTTGCCGACTTCATCGTTGAAATGACAAGGCCAATACAGCCGGATAAAACTGATGAAGTTTGGAGGGTTTATGTAGACGGGAGCTCTACGATGAATGGTTGCGGAGCGGGTGTAATTATTCACTCTCCGGAGGGGGACAAATACGAGTATGCTCTACGGTTCAAGTTTCAAGCTTCGAATAATGAAGCTGAATACGAAGCCCTGCTAGCCGGTATACGCATGTGTAAGGCAGTCGGGGCAAGGAAAGTTGATGCCTGCTCAGATTCCCAACTCATCGTTAGCCAGTACAACGGTGACTACGAGGCCACCCATCCGGTGATGATTATGTATCTGCAGGCGGTCAAAGAGGAGGCTGGGGCATTTGATGAATTCAACCTAAGTCAAGTACCCAGATCCGAGAATAATCAGGCGGATGCACTATCCAAACTTGCATCCTCCGCCACATGTGATACGCCTAGATCAGTCTTCTGGGAAGTCATGGAAAAGAAAAGCATTGAACATGACCCCATTGGAGTTCTAGATCGAAGCTCCACATGGATGGACCCCATCCAGAATGACTTGGTAGACGGCACTCTACCGGAAACCTCATCCGAAGCAGCTGCTCTTAAAAGACGAGCATTAAGCTTCGCAATGCACAAGGGTGAACTGTTCCGGAAGGGTTACTTGCAGCCGCTATTCAAGTGTGTTACCCCAGAACGGGGCAAGGAAATACTGGAAGATCTCCACGCCGGCTTCTGTGGATCTCACATTGGCGGGAGGACCCTCGCCAAAAGAACCCGGCGACAAGGATACTTTTGGCCTACACTAGAGGCGGATGCATTAGATCTGGTGAAAAGATGCGACAAGTGCCAGAGGTTCGGCCGGCTGATAAGGCAGCCGGCAACTGATTTGTCAGCTGTTCACAGCCCAATTCCCTTTGCAAAATGGGGCATGGATATTTTGGGGCCATACACTCCTGCCCCAGGCGGCAGAAGATACATTTTGGTGGCTGTTGATTACTTCACCAAGTGGGTTGAGGCCGAGGCGGTAAAGGGCATCAAAACTAAGGATGTCATCTCCTTCATTCGGAGAAATGTCATCACCCGGTTCGGTGTACCAATGTCAATGGTCTTTGACAATGGCCCCCAGTTCGACACGCCTGTCCTGAAGACTTGGTTGCAAGATCAAGGGATTTCCCACTACTTTGCATCCGTTGGCCGTCCGCAAGCAAACGGTCAAGTTGAAGCTTTCAACAAGCTCATCTCAGGCGGCATAAAGAAAAAGATCGAGAAGGCAGGCGGGCTTTGGGCAAAAGAGTTAACTCACGTTCTTTGGTCCATCAGAACTACTGAGAAGGGGTCAACCGGTGAAACTCCATTCCTTATGGCATATGGCACAGAGGCGGTGCTTCCCATTGAATTATATGAGCCAACACTTCGAATCATGTTGTATGATGAAGAGGCAAATTGGGAAGCCATGCGCCTGTCTCTGGATACTCTTCCAGAAAGAAGGGGCAACGCCGCCTTGCGTCATGAAATCTACCGCCTTCGAATGACGAGGGCCTACAACAAAAAGGTGCTTAAACGCCCCCTCAAAGTTGGAGATTTTGTATTACGGAAGCTTGAAGCACATTCAAACAAAGCTAATTAAATCCAATGGAAGGCAAACACATTCAAACAAAGCTATTTGAATCAAATGAATCAAACACATTCAAACAATGCTATCTGAATCAAATGAAATTCAAATGCATTCAAAAAAGATAATTAAATCAAACGAAAGTCAAACACATTCAGACAAAGCTAATTGCATCAAATTAAAGTAAAAAATATTCTAACAAAGCTAATTAAATCATATGAAAGTCAAATGCTTTCAAAAAAGCTAATTGAATCAAGTAAAAGTCCAAAGAATTCAAACAAAGCTTTTTGAATCAAATGATTGTCAAATGCATTCAACGAGGCTAATTGAATCATATGACAGTCAAACAAAACTTTTTGAATCAAATGAAAGTCAAATGCATTCAACAAAGCCAATTGACTCAATTGAAAGTTAACCACATTCAAGCAAAGCTAATTGAATCAAATGAAAGTCAAACACATTTAAACAAAGCTATTTGAACCAAATGAAAGTCAAACACAATCAAGAAATGCTATTTGAATCAAATGAAAGTCAAACGCATTCAAAAAAGGTATTTAAATCAAGTGAAAGTCAAAATCATTCAAATAAAGCTATTTGAATCAAATTAAAGTCAAACACATTCAAACAAAGCTTTTTGAATTAAATGAAAGTCAAATGCATTAAACAAAGCTAATTGATTCAAATGAAAGTCAATCACATTCAAACAAAGCTAATTTAATCAAATGAAAATCAAACACATTCAAACAAAACTTTTTCAATCAAATGAAATTCAAATGCATTCAAAATAGCGATTTGAACCAAGTGAAAGTCAAACAAAGCTTTTTGAATCAAATGATTGTCAAATCCGTTCAACGATGCTAATTAAATCATACGAAAGTCAAGCACATTCAAACAAATCTTTTTGAATCAACTGAAAGTCAAATGCAATTAAAAAAAAGTAATTAAATCAAGTGAAAGTCAATTACATTTAAACAAAGCTTTTTAAATCAAATGAAAGTTAAATGCATTCAAAAAAGCTAATTGAATCAAGTGAAAGTCTAAGTAATTCAAACAAAGCTTTTTGTAGAAAATGACCGTCAAATGCCTTCAACGATGCTAATTGAATCAAATAAAAGTCAAACACATTCAAACATAGCTTTTTGAATCAAATGAAAGTAATATGCATTCAACAAAGCTAATTGAATCAAATGAAAGTCAATAGCATTCTTACAAAGCTAATTGAATCAAATGAAAGTCAATGGAATTCTAACAAACCTAATTGAATCAAATGAAAGTCAATGGCATTCTAACAAACCTAATTTAATCAAATGAAAGTCAACCACATTCAAACAAAGCTAATTGGATCAAATGAAAGTTAACCACATTCAAAGAAAGCTAATTTAAATCAAGTGAAATTTAAACACATTCAAACAAAGCTTTTTGAATCCAAAGAAAGTCAAATGAGTTCAAAAAAGCTAATTGAATCAAGTGAAAGTGAAACAAATTCAAACAGAGCTTTTTGAATGATTGTCAAATGCATTCAACGATACTAGTTGAATCATATAAAAGTCAAACACATTCAAACAAATCTTTTTGAATCAAATGAAAGTCAAATGCATTCAACAAATCAAATTGAATCACTTAAAAGTCAATCACATTCAAACAAAGCTAATTAAATCCAATGGAAGGAAAACACATTCAAACAAAGCTATTTGAATCAAATGAAAGTCAAACACATTCAAACAATGCTATCTGAATCAAATGAAAGTCAAATGCATTCAAAAAAGATAATTAAATCAAACGAAAGTCAAACACATTCAGACAAAGCTAATTGCATCAAATGAAAGTCAAAAACATTCAAACAAAGTTAATTAAATCATATGAAAGTCAAATGCTTTCAAAAAAGCTAATTGAATCAACTAAAAGTCCAAAGAACTCAAACTAAGCTTTTTGGATCAAATGATTGTTTAATGCATTCAACGAGGCTAATTGAATCATATGACAGTTAAACAAAACTTTTTGAATCAAATGAAAGTCAAATGCATTCAACAAAGCAAATTGACTCAATTGGAAGTTAACCACATTCAAGCAAAGCTAATTGAATCAAATGAAAGTCAAACACATTTAAACAAAGCTATTTGAACCAAATGAAAGTCAAACACATTCAATAAATGCTATTTGAATCAAATGAAAGTCAAACGCATTCAAAAAAGGTATTTAAATCAAGTGAAAGTCAAAAACATTCAAACAAAGCTATTTGAATCAGATTAAAGTCAAACACATTCAAACAAAGCTTTTTGAATTAAATGAAAGTCCAATGCATTAAACAAAGCTAATTGATTCAAATGAAAGTCAATCACATTCAAACAAAGCTAATTTAATCAAATGAAAATCAAACACATTCAAACAAAGCTTTTTCAATCAAATGAAATTCAAATGCATTCAAAATAGCGATTTGAATCAAGTGAATGTCAAACAAAGCTTTTTGAATCAAATGATTGTCAAATCCATTCAACGATGCTAATTGAATCATATGAAAGTCAAGCACATTCAAACAAATCTTTTTGAATCAAATGAAAAACAAATGCAATTGAATAAAAGAAATTACATCAAGTGAAAGTCAATTACATTTAAACAAAGCTTTGTAAATCAAATGAAAGTTAAATGCATTCAGAAACGCTAATTGAATCAAGTGAAAGTCTAGGTAATTCAAACAAAACTTTTTGAATCAAATGAAAGTCAAATGCATTCAACAAAGCAAATTGACTCTGTTTAGGGTGAAAATACCCTAAGACACGTGGCCCAATAAAGGCTTGTCACGTGTCAATCTTTAAACGGTCTGCAAAGGCCCAATCCCTTTGTAGACACGTGTCCCTTATACCCTAATTGAGGTACAGTTCTCCCTTACTATAAATAGTAAGGGTAGACCTCATTTATGACATACATTAATGGAAACCACAAAAAAACCAAACAAAGCCCAAACCTACTGAAACGCTCTCGAACCGAGAAGCTTTTACTGTTCTTATTCCACTTCGAAAAGATACTAACTTAATCTTCGGAGGCGGAACTCCCACCCCCTATCCGGAGTCTCCGTTACTTGTGCAGGTACAGGCGTAAGAAGGAAGTCTGCTAGGTGCAGGTACAGGCGTAAGAAGGAAGTCTGCTAGGAAATTGTAACTCTCCCGAAGGACACATAGAAAACCCCCAAACATCTGGTGCCGTCTGTGGGGAGAGTACTTTCTAGATGACATCTGAGCCTATACTACCTGGTAAAGGCAATCTGCCTACTGGGGAGGTTGAGGTCCATTTGGACCAAGATACAGCCGATAACTATGACTTGGAAGCCTACACTGCTGCGGATGGCTCTTTGAGGACGAAGAACACCCGTTCCAAAGATAAGAGAGAACAGGAAGGGAACCAGGCGGCTCCTAGCAAGCCAACTAGGGGGCCGCTTGGGTTAACCTCTACCGCTGGAGACTCCCCAGTCTCCAGAGATGAGCTCATGAATATGATGATGAGCTTCAAAGGAGAGATCAAAGGCCTTCTGGACTATACAGCCGGCCCCCGTAAGGGTCAGGCGGAAGAAAGGCGTCACGGTAAAAAGACAGCCAAAACAGTAAAGGGTAGAGCATCTACCCCGCATCCGAAGTCAAACATGCCGGCTAGGCTCTTTGATTTCTCAAAGATGCACACTCCTATAGATGGAGTCAGAAAGCCCGTCCGGCACATTCAGCCGGATGGAACCAAGAAAGTCTATTCTGATGCCCGGACGCTCATCCAAGATAAAAAGACTCAGCGATCCGAGTCGGCATCAACATCGACCTTTCGAGACAGCTTCAATGCCACCTCAGGAAGGCACTCGAGAACAAACAATGACAGCCGGACGAGCGAGGTTTCCGCTCGATCTGGCCCCCATATGATCCAACCGGCAGTGCATGGAACACCGTATACGCCCTTTGGATCCCCCTATGCACAGGCAGGTATTTTCGGGGGGCAGCATCAGCCGCCCGTCCAGCCTATGGACTGGCAGCTCCGACTGCTCAACCTTGGGGAACAGCCAACGGCGTTCTCCAGAGAAATCACCGAGATGACCCAGCCGTCTAAAATCAAAAACGTGTTGGTAGGCGCCTACGACGGTACCACCAACCCGGAAGATCACCTTATGGCATACACCAACCTGATGTATTTGCAGGGTTTGGATGACGCCGCATGGTGCCGGTGCTTCCCGGCTACGTTGAAAGGGATTGCTCAACGTTGGTTTGGTAACCTCCCAGCCGGATGCATCAATAATTTCAGGACCTTGGCCTACTGGTTTACGTCCAACTTTTCTATGAACATCCCTGCCAAGAAAACAAGCCTTGATCTAGGGGCAATACAACTGGGAGACAAAGAGGGGCTCCGGTCATATGTCAGGCGGTTTAACCTGATGAGGATCCAAATCCATGGATTGTCTGATGACGTTGCCTATACTGATTTCTTCAAAGGCTTAAAAGATGGATCAACTTTTAAGTTTGACTTGGTTAGGAAGAGGGTCTCCACTCTTGACGAGGCGCTCATGAAGGCGGAGGCCTACATTCAGGCAGTGGAATTGTGTGCTGTTAAACTTCCAACGGATTACAAAAGATCCGATAAAAAAGAGAGTCGGCCTACCCAGTCGGCCAAAAAGGAAGACAAGAGAAAGGGGGTATGGGCGGCAGACTCATCCGGACAACCTTTCCAGAAAAGGAAGAGGTCGGATCCGTATGTGCCAAAGTACGAGTTCAACAAGGACTGTGCCTCCATTCTCAACGAAGTAAAGGACCGGTTGAATCTTGAAAAAACCGTCTCCTATGAAGAGTCCTCTAAGCGCCCGGGATAAGAGCAAATATTGTCTTTTTCACGAGGAAATTGGCCACGACACTGAGGGTTGCTTTAGCCTCAGGCGGCTCTTCGACCGGCTCGCTGATGAGGGGGCTCTCAAATCTTATCTTTCCAAGTCAAGGGGTACTCCTAAACAAGCAAGAGGACCACCCCCAAAGAAGACGGCTATTCAATCGGATACGGATGAGGAAACCATCCTGACCATAGCCGGTGGATTTGCGGGAGGTGGGCCTACCATCCGGGGCACAAAAGACAACATTCGGAAACTGGTCAACTCAGTGGATGAGGGCCAGTCGTCTGAATATTCATTTCCGGAAGTTAACATCTCCGAGAGAGATAGGGGCGAGGTCAGGCGGCCTCATGATGACCCCATAGTCATCGAGTGCAAAATCGCCAATCAAAGAGTTGGCCGGATCTTGATTGATACTGGGAGCTCATCCGACCTCATCAGCTACCGGTGCTTGGAGAAACTCAAGTATAAGCCCAGTAGCATGCTTCCGGCCTCATACCCTCTTGTAGGTTTTGGGGGAGGAGTAGTACATCCGGTGGGCATGATTGATCTACCCATCCGGTTCGGAGAGAAGGGTAAGGGCCGGCATATGGTTGTCAAGTTTCTTGTTGTAGAAGAGCTGACTGCCTACAATATGATTATTGGCCGTCCAACCCTTAACCTCTCAAAGGCAGTCATCATCCCATCTCTAATGTTGATAAAGTTTGAAAGGGATGATGGCACAGTCGGTTCCTTGAGTGGGGACCAAAAGATGGCGAGAGAGTGTTACCTCTCGGACATCAAACCAACGCTTGACACAGGCGGTCAAGAGAAAGAAATTGTTGAACTTGACGACTGTGATCAAAGCTTACCGGTTACAAAGCCAGCCGGTAAAAAGAGGAAGGCGGACCAACTGGCGCCTGTGAAGGAGAAACAATAGCAATCACTGTCCGGGGAGAGGACAAACGTCCTTCGCCCTCAACCGGCAGGAGAAATAACTGATGTTGTCCTTGAAGACTGTCGGCCGGACAGAACCGTCAAGGTTGGAACGGCTGCGTTTGAAAGTTTGGGATCAGGTTTGCTCCTTTTGCTGAAGGAGTTCAAAGATGTGTTTGCCTTTGAAGTAGAAGAGATGCCGGGTGTAAGTCCGGATCTTGCTGTACATAGACTCGCTGTGGATCCTAAGAAGAAGCCGGTCAGGCAAAAGAAACGGAACCATGGCGAGGAAAGTTCCCAGGCGGCAGCAACCGAGGTCAAGAAACTCTTGGATGCTGGATTCATCCGGCAATGTTACTACCCGGATTGGGTAGCCAATGTCGTCCTTGTGAAAAAGCCGAATGGAACCTGGCGGATGTGTGTAGATTACACGGACCTCAACAGGGCTTGTCCAAAGGATAGCTACCCGCTTCCAAAGATAGATCATTTGGTAGACTCTACAGCCGGCCATGCCCTGATGAGTTTCATGGACGCCTATTCCGGCTTCCATCAGATACCCTTGTGGAAGAAAGACCAAGAGAAGACGGCTTTCGTCACAGATCAAGGGCTATATTGCTACAAGGTGATGCCGTTTGGGTTGAAGAATGCGCCTGCTACTTTCCAGCGAATGATGAACTCGGTCTTTTATGATCAGATTGGAAGGAACGTGGAGGTGTACATTGATGACATGATTGTCAAATCAAAGCTACAGGCGAATCATCTAGCCGACCTCCGAGAAACTCTCACCACCCTCAGACAGCATAAAGTCATGTTAAATCCAAAAAAATGCGTCTTTGGAGTTGAGTCCGGGAAGTTTCTTGGATTTTTGATTGATCAGAGGGGCATAGAGGCCAATCCGGACAAAGTACAGGCGGTGATTGACATGCAGTCGCCACGTACCGTCAGGGAAGCTCAAAAGCTTACTGGTTGCCTGGCGGCATTGGGGAGATTCCTCAGCCGGTCAGGTGACAAGTGCCTGTATTTCTTTCAAGCAATCAAAAAGAGGTCAAGGTTTGAATGGGGTGAAGAGGCTGAGGCGGCATTTCAACGGCTGAAGCAACACCTGCATTCATTGCCAAGATTGGTGAGTCCCTTACCCCAGGAGGCTCTCTACATGTACTTGGCCGTCTCGGATCACTCCTTGAGCGCCGTCCTCCTTGCTGACAGAGACGGTAATCAGCTCCCGGTATACTTTATAAGCCATGTACTCCGGAATGCTGAACTTCGTTATCCCATGATCGAAAAATTCGGTCTGGCTTTGTTCAAAGCAGTCAAGCGGCTGAAACCGTATTTTTTAGCACATCCGGTGACCGTTTACACTGATCAGCCGCTCAAAAGGCCTATGACTACTTTAGAGTCATCCGGAAGAATGATTAAATGGGCTGTGGAAATCCAAAGCTTAGAAATCACTTTCGAACCCAGGCGAGCAGTGAAGGGTCAGGCGTTTGCCGACTTCATCGTTGAAATGACAAGGCCAATACAGCCGGATAAAACTGATGAAGTTTGGAGGGTTTATGTAGACGGGAGCTCTACGATGAATGGTTGCGGAGCGGGTGTAATTATTCACTCTCCGGAGGGGGACAAATACGAGTATGCTCTACGGTTCAAGTTTCAAGTTTCGAATAATGAAGCTGAATACGAAGCCCTGCTAGCCGGTATACGCATGTGTAAGGCAGTCGGGGCAAGGAAAGTTGATGCCTGCTCAGATTCCCAACTCATCGTTAGCCAGTACAACGGTGACTACGAGGCCACCCATCCGGTGATGATTATGTATCTGCAGGCGGTCAAAGAGGAGGCTGGGGCATTTGATGAATTCAACCTAAGTCAAGTACCCAGATCCGAGAATAATCAGGCGGATGCACTATCCAAACTTGCATCCTCCGCCACATGTGATACGCCTAGATCAGTCTTCTGGGAAGTCATGGAAAAGAAAAGCATTGAACATGACCCCATTGGAGTTCTAGATCGAAGCTCCACATGGATGGACCCCATCCGGAATGACTTGGTAGACGGCACTCTACCGGAAACCTCATCCGAAGCAGCTGCTCTTAAAAGACGAGCATTAAGCTTCGCAATGCACAAGGGTGAACTGTTCCGGAAGGGTTACTTGCAGCCGCTATTCAAGTGTGTTACCCCAGAACGGGGCAAGGAAATACTGGAAGATCTCCACGCCGGCTTCTGTGGATCTCACATTGGCGGGAGGACCCTCGCCAAAAGAACCCGGCGGCAAGGATACTTTTGGCCTACACTAGAGGCGGATGCATTAGATCTGGTGAAAAGATGCGACAAGTGCCAGAGGTTCGGCCGGCTGATAAGGCAGCCGGCAACTGATTTGTCAGCTGTTCACAGCCCAATTCCCTTTGCAAAATGGGGCATGGATATTTTGGGGCCATACACTCCTGCCCCAGGCGGCAGAAGATACATTTTGGTGGCTGTTGATTACTTCACCAAGTGGGTTGAGGCCGAGGCGGTAAAGGGCATCAAAACTAAGGATGTCATCTCCTTCATTTAGAGAAATGTCATCACCCGGTTCGGTGTACCAATGTCAATGGTCTTTGACAATGGCCCCCAGTTCGACACGCCTGTCCTGAAGACTTGGTTGCAAGATCAAGGGATTTCCCACTACTTTGCATCCGTTGGCCGTCCGCAAGCAAACGGTCAAGTTGAAGCTTTCAACAAGCTCATCTCAGGCGGCATAAAGAAAAAGATCGAGAAGGCAGGCAGGCTTTGGGAAAAAGAGTTAACTCACGTTCTTTGGTCCATCAGAACTACTGAGAAGGGGTCAACCGGTGAAACTCCATTCCTTATGGCATATGGCACAGAGGCGGTGCTTCCCATTGAATTATATGAGCCAACACTTCGAATCATGTTGTATGATGAAGAGGCAAATTGGGAAGCCATGCGCCTGTCTCTGGATACTCTTCCAGAAAGAAGGGGCAACGCCGCCTTGCGTCATGAAATCTACCGCCTTCGAATGACGAGGGCCTACAACAAAAAGGTGCTTAAACGCCCCCTCAAAGTTGGAGATTTTGTATTACGGAAGCTTGAAGCAACCGGTAGGGCATACGAACAAGGGAAACTAACCCCAAATTGGGAGGGACCCTACCGGATTTTTGAAGAAGTTAGAAACGGCACATACCGCCTGGAAACCCCAGACGGAATGCGGCTGCCTCGTACCTGGAATGTAGATAACGTGAAAAAGTACTACTTCTAAGGATTGAAATGTGAAAGCATATAATTTCCATTCATACAATTGTATTTGCACCTGTCTAGTGCAAGAACACAGACGGAAGAACACTTGTTAAAACCACTGCTCCAAAAAGAGCAGTCATCCGGTGACACCCATCCGGGTGAATCACTGAAGAGAACAGCTCCCTTCTGGGTGGAACATTGTTCTAGCGATCCCATAACTCAAACGGCGTTTGTCTAAAATGATTTGCAGCCGTTAGAAATGATCCTTTGCATCTGGGATTCATCCGGCAAGGACCCAAAAGAGGTCCATCCGGGTGAATCACTGGAGAGAACAGCTCCCTTCTGGGTGGAACATTGTTCTAGCGATCCCATAACTCAAACGGCGTTTGTCTAAAACGATTTGCAGCCGTTAGAAATGATCCTTTGCATCTGGGATTCATCCGGCAAGGACCCAAAAGAGGTCCATCCGGGTGAATCACTGGAGAGAACAGCTCCCTTCTGGGTGGAACATTGTTCTAGCGATCCAATAACTCAACGGCATTTGTCAAACAATTTTGCAGCCGTTAGAAATGATCCTTTGCATCTAGTATTCATCCGGCAAGGACCCAAAAGAGGTCCATCCGGAAAAATGAAATTCCTAATGAGCCACCGTAACCACCTAAACGGTTTTACATCCCATCCTATATATAATTCTACCAGACGGGGCAAGGTTAGGTCAGTCACTGACCCCCCATCCGGCTTCCATGTAACGACAGCCTGTCTACTGTTGGGGTAAACAGGTAGCCATTTCAGGGGCATATTGTGGTATCTCTTCTTCATCCGGCATATATAGAACGGCTGAAATACTTGTAAAAATGCATATAAAAAAAATGCATATAAAAAAAAAATTGCAAATAATAGATAGAAAACCCGACTGTGTCGGTTAATAGATTAATTGAAATGTTAGTCGGACCCCTGTCCGGGAAAGATACATCGAAAATACACGGCACGCAGGCCGGTAAAAAAAAGAAAGAAAATATCAATCTTGCTATTGCTCTTGTTGCTGAGGCTGCTCCAACCCTTGAGCTTGCCCAACCTGAGTCTCAGCCGTCTGCTCCTGCAGCTGCTCCGGCTGGTTTCCCATTGGCACCCCATCCGGCTCTGACCCTAACCCCTTCTCAGCCCACTCGTCGAAAGGAGGAGGGGCAGGAGTGCCGAGTACTCGAGCTTCATAAACTTCAGAAGCATACAAGTAACGGAGGTTGAAATAGTCAAAGTCAGAGTCCGGATGGATGAGGCCCCAAGCCAGCTTCATGCGCTCCTCGCAGTCGGCTTCATTCTCTGTAATCAGGCGGCTGAGTTCCTCGTTCAGCTCCTTTTTGTGGGCCGCCTGAATATTAGTGAGTTGGACAGTCAGCTCGCTGTTCTTCTGGCGGAGGTTGGCATTTTCCTTGTCAGCTCCTTCCAGAGCTCTGAGATCAGCCTGGAGGTCCTTGACCTTAAGCTCAAGTTCATCAACTTTCTTTTTGGCCTCATCCCCAGCCAGCACAGCCTCTTTCAGTAATTCCTCCTGTTGCAACTCTCTCTCTTTAGTTGCCAAATCATATTTAATAGTGTGAAATTGACTAACGTCAATTAGGTCAAGGGCACGCTTCTGAGCGTCTCTTACCTCCTCTTGCTTTTTACGCAAGGGGACTCGGAGCCCGTCCACTCTCAGCATCACCTATGGTACCAACCGGAAAAGGAGTTAGAACTAATGATGATAATTACTACTCATCCGGCAAAAGCAGAGCTTGAGACAAGCATAGGGCATTCGGGTTATTTACCTCAGCAAGAAGAGAGTTGATGCGATCCAAGTTAACCTGGTGTACAGCCGGCACCGCCTCCTTTTCAGAACGGGTCAGAGTCTTGACCATTCTCTTGGCGTATTGGTTGTAGTCGGGCCGGCTGGTAGAGTCATCTGCAAAGGAAAGGTTATCTGTCAGATACTGGGCATAGGCGCCGCCTATATTCATGCGGCTGCCAGAGGAGCCCCCAGACTGGCTTGCTTGAGTTTTGACTCTCATATGCCCAAGCGGCCAGGGGGGGTCAAAGGCAGAGGTTTTACCTTGTACAGGCTGTGGGGTGCCATCCCCCCCAGCCGCATCTGAGCCAGATCCCATCCAGGTCTGGCCCGCCGAAGCACTCGGCGTTAGCTGCAGGCTCTTCCCTGCAGTGGTTGGCCTGGCAGGGTCAGACGTCCTCTTTGCGGGACTAGCTGCCAAAGGTGGACCCGGCAGCCTTGGAGCTTTTGAAGCCGGCTGGGGTATCACACCAGCCGGTCTTTTGTGCATGCTTGCTAGTGATTTTGGCATGCCTTGGGTTCCACCCTGAAAATAGTCAAAACAAAGCAATCAGTTAGAAACAAAGGCAGATCATATGTCATCCGGTAAGAAATGGAAGAGGTTTTACTCCATTCTTGGCGGCCAGTGCCGCCTTCTTCTCTTCGATTTGCTTCTTTCTCAGCTCAATAGCTGAGAAGGCAGGTGTCTTTTCAGGAGGCACCATTCTTTTAGCTTTACCTGCAAAAAAGGGAAATTCGAGTTAGAGCGTGTACGCATAATCAGGCGTCAGAATACCGGATGGGTTAATGAACCTACTCTTTTTAAACATTGAACTTAGATTGCAAAGGGACAAGAAGGACTCGTCCCTGAACCATTCCGGGAGGGGTACCCAGAACTTTGGGATGATGATTTCACTACCGTCCTCCATCAGATGGGTCGTTTTGAGGAAGAGACCCGTCTCCATTATTTGGTCCCAGGCCTCAGACGGCACTTTCGGGAGCGCGCATTTTTTGCCCAGCAATGCCGGGTGCTTATTATACCGCCGCAGCCAGTGATTTAGGGAAGTGGAAGGAGAAGAGACGACATAAAATTTGCTCTTCCAGTTGGTCCACTTTGATGGCTTCTCCAAAGTCATCATGTATTCTTGGTTGGTGGTAAGGGTGTACCAGGCATTCCACCCACCCGGAGCCCGGCTGAGGTAATGCATGTGTGCAAAAGCCTCCCAACTGGGGTTCACCTCCTGCAGCTCACATGCGGCAATGTACCCCAAAATATTGACCCAAGAGTTAGGAGTCAATTGCCATACGCCCAAGTCATACCCCAGCAATATGTCCTTGATGCAGGGGTGAAGGGGGAACCGGAGGCCTGCTTTGAATGCCGCCTCATAACAGCCGAAAAAATCATCGGCATGGTCCAAGTCGTCCGTCCATACGACGGCTGCATTAACAGGCGGGACTCTTATTTCCCAGTCCTTCCCAACTGGTTTCCTTTTAAAAAGAAAGGCAGGAAGGGTTGCAGTAAGGGTAACCACGTCTCTTGCAGACATGGTCATGTCAGTCGGATCTCCCTTAGCCGGCCATTTGTAGGCCTCTTCAACAATAGGCTCAGCCTCCTGTGCAGGGGCTTCAGATTCGGACCCAGACCCTTCTCCAGCAGATTCATCGCCGGATCCTTCGGCATTAGAATCAGAGTCTTCTAATATGCTGTCACCCGGTGTGCTCGGACCACTCGGGGAATCTTGACGAGTCCCCAGGGTTTCTTCCAAAGGAATTTCACCAGACGGTCCTGCCGTCTGGTCCTCGTTTCTGGGATCAGCCGGATCTTAGGCTGCGTCGTCGGACTTGTAATCCGGGTCAACTGCCGTCCATCTTATCCGAGCCATTATGTCCTGCACATGAACAGAGACGGTCGGATTCGAGGTAGGTGAAGGTTCGCCCAAATACCCCCAGACGGCAGTCCCAGTCCTAGACTCAGCCGTGCCTGGTGACCGCCTGACAGCAGTCGTAAACTGTGCCGAGTGTATAATTGAAGGGTCCATATCCTATCTATGCAACCGGAAAATTAACAAAAAGAATTGAAAAAGGGTGCAGACGGTACCTTTGGAGGTTGGAATTTGCTGAGATGGTGGCTTGAAACCTACACAGGCGGAAATCTCCGAATGTGTTTGAAGCTGAAATAAAGAAAAATAGATCAGACATGTTTAATTGGAAGCTCATTTAAAAGCCCCCCAAGCGGTGGAGTCCCGGATGAGGGATAGCAGAGATGGGCTGGAAATTGCTCAAACGACCCCCATACGGTTAAAAGCCGGATGGGGGCTATTTGTATGTTTGAGAAAAAGCTAAAGGCTGCTCAAACAACCCCCATACGGTTAGACGCCGGATGGGGGCAATTTAAACAACGTTTGAGAAAAAGCCAAGGCTGCTCAAACGACCCCCATACGGTTAAAAGCCGGATGGGGGCAATTTGAAACAGTTTGAGCCAAGGAATTTCAAACGACCCCCATACGGTTAAAAGCCGGATGGGGGCTATTTGTATGTTTGAGAAAAAGCCAGGGCTGCTCAAACGACCCCCATACGGTTAAATGTCGGATGGGGGCAATTTGAATGATGTTTGAGAAAAAGTCAAGGCTGCTCAAACTACCCCCATACGGTTAAATGCCGGATGGGGGCAATTTGAATGATGTTTGAGAAAAAGCCAAGGCTGCTCAAACTACCCCCATACGGTTAAATGCCGGATGGGGGCAATTTGAAAGATGTTTGAAAGCAAAGGTTGATCAAACCACCCCCATACGGCTAAAGGCCGGATGGGGGCAATTTGAAAGATGTTTGAAAGCAAAGGTTGATCAAACCACCCCCATACGGCTAAAGGCCGGATGGGGTTACTTGTGACTAGTCTGAATAAAAACAAAGTTGGCTCAAAGGGGTCCCATGCGGCACAATGCCGGATGGGTGTATATTAAACATCCCAGACGGCAAAACGCCGGATGAGGGGGATTTTTAGACTTGCCCCAAGCCAGCCCCATGCGGCAAAATGACGGATGAGGGCATATTACAACTAGGGAAATATTTCAAAAACCACACGGGAAATCCCGGATGAGGTAGGGGTAATTCAGAAATTTTTGGACAAAATATACCCAGGCGGCAAAATGCCGAGTGAGGTCCTTAATCTAGGGGCAAAAAGAGGGAGAATGCAGACGGTACCTTGCTAAATCCGTACTCAGTCGGAAGGCAGATGTCAAGTACTTGCGAAAACCGGATGCTCGAAAGTCTTGAAAGAAGCAGCCGGTATCAGAGCTTCTCAGGAAATTTTTGAAAATAAAAAGTGCGGAGGAAAGAGGTAGCCACCCTAGTTATAGAAAGAGGCAGAAGGCGAACAGTCACCTTCTGCACGAAAATTTGAAATTCAAAAAAAAAAAAAAAAAAAAAAAAAAAGAAGAGGGGGGAAGCAGACGAACCGTCACTTACCCCATGCACCCTACGTCTGTCACAGATGACACGTGAGCTTGCCACATCTCACCTGTGAGGGGCAGATGTTTAGGGTGAAAATACCCTAAGACACGTGGCCCAATAAAGGCTTGACACGTGTCAATCTTTAAACGGTCTGCAAAGGCCCAATCCCTTTGCAGACACGTGTCCCTTATACCCTAATTGAGGTACAGTTCTCCCTTACTATAAATAGTAAGGGTAGACCTCATTTATGACATACATTAATGGAAACCACAAAAAAACCAAACAAAGCCCAAACCTACTGAAACGATCTCGAACCGAGAAGCTTTTACTGTTCTTATTCCACTTCGAAAAGATACTAACTTAATCTTCGGAGGCGGAACTCCCACCCCCCATCCGGAGTCTCCGTTACTTGTGCAGGTACAGGCGTAAGAAGGAAGTCTGCTAGGTGCAGGTACAGGCGTAAGAAGGAAGTCTGCTAGGAAATTGTAACTCTCCCGAAGGACACATAGAAAACCCCCAAACAGACTCAATTGAAAGTTAACCACATTCAAGCAAAGCTAATTGAATCAAATGAAAGTCAAACACATTTAAACAAAGCTATTTGAACCAAATGAAAGTCAAACACATTCAAGAAATGCTATTTGAATAAAATGAAAGTCAAACGCATTCAAAAAAAGGTATTTAAATCAAGTGAAAGTTAAAAACATTCAAACAAAGCTATTTGAATCAAATTAAAGTCAAACACATTCAAACAAAGCTTTTTGAATTAAATGAAAGTCAAATGCATTAAACAAAGCTAATTGATTCAAATGAAAGTCAATCACATTCAAACAAAGCTAATTTAATCAAATGAAAATCAAACACATTCAAACAAAGCTTTTTCAATCAAATGAAATTCAAATGCATTCAAAATAGCGATTTGAATCAAGTGAAAGTCAAACAAAGCTTTTTGAATCAAATGATTGTCAAATCCGTTCAACGATGCTAATTGAATCATATGAAAGTCAAGCACATTCAAACAAATCTTTTTGAATCAACTGAAAGTCAATTACATTTAAACAAAGCTTTTTAAATCAAATGAAAGTTAAATGCCTTCTAAAAAGCTAATTGAATCAAGTGAAAGTCTAGGTAATTCAAACAAAGTTTTTTGAATCAAATGACTGTCAAATGTGTTCAACGATGCTAATTGAATCAAATGAAAGTCAACCACATTCAAACAAAGCTTTTTGAATCAAATGAAAGTCAATGGCTTTATAACAAACCTAATTGAATCAAACAAAAGTCAATGGCATTCTAACAAACCTAATTCAATCAAACGAAAGTTAATGGCATTCTAAGAAACCTAATTGATCAAATGAAAGTCAACCACATTCAAACAAAGCTAATTTAAATCAAGTGAAATTCAAACACATTCAAACAAAGCTTTTTGAATCCTAAGAAAGTCAAATGAGTTCAAAAAAGCTAATTGAATCAAGTGAAAGTCAAACAAATTCAAACATAGCTTTTTGAATCAAATGATTGTCAAATGCATTCAACGATACTAATTGAATCATATGAAAGTCAAACATATTCAAACAAATCTTTTTGAATCAAATGAAAGTCAAATGCATTCAACAGATCAAATTGAATCAATTAAAAGCCAACCACATTCAAACAAAGCTAATTAAATCCAATGGAAGGCAAACACATTCAAACAAAGCTATTTAAATCAAATGAATCAAACACATTCAAACAATGCTATCTGAATCAAAAGAAAGTCAAATGCATTAAAAAAAGATAATTAAATCAAACGAAAGTCAAACACATTCAGACAAAGCTAATAGCATCAAATGAAAGTCAAAAACATTCAAACAAAGCTAATTAAATCATATGAAAGTCAAATGCTTTCAAAAAAGCTAATTGAATCAAGTAAAAGTCCAAAGAATTCAAACAAAGCTTTTTGAATCAAATGATTGTCAAATGCATTCAACGAGGCTAATTGAATCATATGACAGTCAAACAAAACTTTTTGAATCAAATAAAAGTCAAATGCATTCAACAAAGCAAATTGACTCAATTGAAAGTTAACCACATTCAAGCAAAGCTAATTGAATCAAATGAAAGTCAAACACATTTAAACAAACATATTTGAACCAAATGAAAGTCAAACACATTCAAGAAATGCTATTTGAATCAAATGAAAGTCAAACGCATTCAAAAAAGGTATTTAAATCAAGTGAAAGTCAAAATCATTCAAACAAAGCTATTTGAATCAAATTAAAGTCAAACACATTCAAACAAAGCTTTTTGAATTAAATGAAAGTCAAATGCATTAAACAAAGCTAATTGATTCAAATGAAAGTCAATCACATTCAAACAAAGCTAATTTAATCAAATGAAAATCAAATACATTCAAACAAAGCTTTTTCAATCAAATGAAATTCAAATGCATTCAAAATAGCGATTTGAATCAAGTGAAAGTCAAACAAAGCTTTTTGAATCAAATGATTGTCAAATCCGTTCAACGATGCTAATTGAATCATATGAAAGTCAAGCACATTCAAACAAATCTTTTTGAATCAACTGAAAGTCAAATGCAATTAAAAAAAAGTAATTAAATCAAGTGAAAGTCAATTACATTTAAACAAAGCTTTTTAAATCAAATGAAAGTTAAATGCATTCAAAAAAGCTAATTGAATCAAGTGAAAGTCTAAGTAATTCAAACAAAGCTTTTTGAATCAAATGACCGTCAAATGCGTTCAACGATGCTAATTGAATCAAATAAAAGTCAAACACATTCAAACATAGCTTTTTGAATCAAATGAAAGTAATATGCATTCAACAAAGCTAATTGAATCAAATGAAAGTCAATGGCATTCTTACCAAGCTAATTGAATCAAACGAAAGTCAATGGCATTCTAACAAACCTAATTGAATCAAACGAAAGTTAATGGCATTCTAACAAACCTAATTGAATCAAATGAAAGTCAACCACATTCAAACAAAGCTAATTTAAATCAAGTGAAATTCAAACACATTCAAACAAAGCTTTTTGAATCCAAAGAAAGTCAAATGAGTTCAAAAAAGCTAATTGAATCAAGTGAAAGTCAAACAAGTTCAAACATAGCTTTTTGAATCAAATGATTGTCAAATGCATTCAACGATACTAATTGAATCATATGAAAGTCAAACACATTCAAACAAATCTTTTTGAATCAAATGAAAGTGAAACGCATTCAACAGATCAAATTGAATCAATTAAAAGCCAACCACATTCAAACAAAGCTAATTAAATCCAATGGAAGGCAAACACATTCAAACAAAGCTATTTGAATCAAATGAATCAAACACATTCAAACAATGCTATCTGAATCAAAAGAAAGTCAAATGCATTAAAAAAAGATAATTAAATCAAACGAAAGTCAAACACATTCAGACAAAGCTAATTGCATCAAATGAAAGTCAAAAACATTCAAACAAAGCTAATTAAATCATATGAAAGTCAAATGCTTTCAAAAAAGCTAATTGAATCAAGTAAAAGTCCAAAGAATTCAAACAAAGCTTTTTGAATCAAATGATTGTCAAATGTGATTAGGGGATTTTTATCCACCAATCACCGTCTGACAAGTGGACCAACCAGGTTCCGCCACGTGTCCTTCACGAAGGCCAACAGGAGCTTGCCACGTGTCAATCACAGATACGTCCTCTACGGACCACTATAGACACGCCACGTGTCCACCCATGCCAAATGGGACAACCGGCCATCAAGGCCCAATTCAGTCTAGAGGCCCGATCAGCCCTAGGTTTACCTTAAACCTAGAGAGTTGCACGCTTCTCAAGGCTTTAAATACTCGATTAATCCTCATTAATCACACAACAGAAAAGAATCGAATAATCAAGAGATCAAGCAGAGAAGAACAGAGTTATTAACAACCGGCTAATCTCGCTAACGACGCAGATTACCAACACTAAGCACTCTCACCTAGAGAGATCTCATTACTTTAATTTCTGTATTAATTACTCCTTAATCAGGTACTAACTTGACCGTTGGAGGCGGAGCTCTCAGGAGTCTCCGTTATTTTGCAGGTACAGGCGTCCGGTTCCAGTCTCGGAATTGTAACTCTCCCGCAGGACATTAGAAAACCCCGAAACATTTGGCGCCGTCTGTGGGGAGAGTACTTCAGAGATGGCATCCAAGTCTGTACCGACTCCAGAAGAGAGGCGTCCCCTAGACGACCCTCAAGTTCAGTCGGACCATGATACCGAAAGTGAATTTGAAGTTGAAACTCATACAGCTCCAGACGGGACCCTAAGGGCCCGACGTACCCGTCATACCGAAATGAGGGAACGGGAGTATCTTCAAACAGGAAGCGAGCCAGCAGGCGCACCGCTTGCTCGGCAACAGCCGACTGATGGGTCTGCTCCCATCACAAGGAACGAACTCATAACCTTCATGAGGGACTTCAAGGGAGAGATCCAAGAGTTGATCAACAAAAAACCGCCTGCTTCAGTCAAAGAGCAGTCGGCCAAGAAACCTTCCACTTCACTGAAGAGGAAGCCAGTTCAAGGGCGAGAGGCGACTCCCCATCCTAAATCCAAGAAGCGGGAGCCATCTGCTCTTGATTTCACAAAACTCCGTTATCCTACGGGAAATAGGAAACCGGTTCGTCATATTCAGGCGGACGGGTCAAAGCAAACGTTCACAGATGCTCGGCACCTGCTAGAGCAGAAGAAGAGTGACCGATTATCAGAGTCGGCTTCTACTTCAAATTTTCAGGACAGTTTGCGAAATGCCTCGATGAGGCCTACTCAGTCGTACCATGAGAGTCAGTCAGGCGGCACCTCCCGTCAGTCCGGCTTTCATAGTGCCCAGGCGGTACCAAACTTACCATTTGTGCCGCAACAACAGTATTTTATGCAGCCACCTCCATTTGGTGGACCTGCAGCAAAAAACGTCCAACCTATGGACTGGCAGCTACGGCTGCTTAGACTTGGTGAACAGCCGTCGGCCTTCTCCAAGGAAATTACTGAAGCCGCTCAGCCGGCCAAAGTAAAAAATGTTCTAGTAGGCGCCTATGACGGCACTACTAACCCAGAAGACCATCTGATGGCATTCACCAACCTGATGTAAGTGTTTCCCAGCGACTCTCAAGGGAATTGCACAGCAATGGTTCGGCAACCTGCCGACTGGTTGTGTAAACAACTTCAGGACGCTTGCTTACTTATTTGCCTCCAACTTCGCTATGAACATCCCTGCGAAGAAAACGACCCTTGATTTGGGAACAATTCAGCAGGGTGAAAAGGAGGGGCTTCGTTCCTACATCAGGCGGTTCAACCTGATGAGAATACAAATTCAAGGGTTACCGGATGAGGTAGCTTATACTGACTTTTTTAGAGGTCTCAAAGACGGGTCTACCTTCAAATTTGATTTAGTTCAAAAAAGGGTGGCGACTCTTCAAGAGGCCTTGATTGAAGCAGAAGCCTATATACAGGCAACTGATCTGTGTACGATGAAACAGTCGGACGGGAAGAGGTTCGACAAAAGAGAGGGACGACAGAAACAGTCGTCCAACAAAGATGAGAAAAGAAAAGAGGTCTGGGCGGCTGATTCCTCTAAACAGCCGACTCAGAAAAAGAAAAAAGAATTCAAACCATACTCCCCGAAGTATGTGTTTAACAAGGATAACCAGTTTATCCTAAAAGAAATAAAGGGACGGCTCTCAATTGAAAAGCCGCTCCCCATGAAGGGTTCTGTGAGCAACCGGAACCAAGACAAAATATGTGCTTATCATGATGACGTTGGGCATCACACCAATGACTGCATCAGTCTCATGCGGTACCTAGACCGTTTGGCTGATCAAGGTGATCTTGACACTTATGTCAAGAAATCTACGGGGAATACTTCCTCAAAAAAGCAGTCGGCCAAAAAGAATCAACAAGCCGACAGTTCCGATACAGATGATGCAGTCGTCTACACCATTGCAGGCGGCTTCTCAGGAGGCGGCCCCACTATTAGGGGCAACAAAGATAATATAAGGCGGTTAGATGTAAATTCCGTTCACCAAGAACGGCAGTCCAAATATACATTTCCTGAGATTGTCATCACTGAAGAGGATCTAGGAGGAATAAGGGGGCCGCATGACGACCCTCTCGTTATTGAATGTAAAGTGGCCAACCAGAGAGTTGGCCGAATCCTCATAGATACCGGGAGCTCTTCAGATCTCATCAGCAGCAAATGTCTGTCAAAACTGAAATATCAGACGGACTGCATACATCCGGCCTCCCACCTTTTAATAGGTTTTGGAGGAGGAGTCGTCCACCCACTGGGACGAGTGGATCTACCCATTCGCCTGGGCGAAAAAGGGGAAGGACGACACATGGTAGTCCGGTTCCTAGTGGTAGAGGAACTCTCGGCCTACAACATGATTCTGGGTCGACCAACCCTGAATAATTCCAAGGCTGTTATAATCCCGTCACTTATGCTGCTTAAGTTTGAAAGGGATAATGGAACAGTCGGCTCCCTAAGGGGAGATCAGAGGATGGCCCGAGAGTGCTATCTCTCGGATGTCAAGCCCACTGTTATGGCCACTGGGTCAAGTGGAGAAAAAACAGACCTTGACAACGTCAAGGAGAGTGTGTCTGTTAAGGAAACAGGCGACAAAAAGAGAAAGGCGCCCCAGACAGAGTCCGCAAGAAAAGCAAGAAAATAGCAATCATTGGCAGAGGACCGGCCGGATGAGTTCCGCCCTCAGCCGGCTGGTGAGCATGCGGACCTGATATTAGACGACTCTCGTCCTGACCGAACAGTCAAAGTTGGGACGACTGCTCTGAGAAACCTTGGTGATGACTTTCACAACCTGTTGAAAGAATACAAGGACATCTTTGCATTTGAAGTCCATGAAATGCCAGGCATTAGTCCTGATCTGGCAGTACATAAACTCGCTGTGGATCCGAAAAAGAAGCCGGTACGGCAAAAGAAGCGGAACCATGGTGAAGAAAGAAGTCAGGCGGCAGCCGCCGAAGTCAAAAAATTACTTGATGCAGGGTTCATTCGGCAATGTTACTTCCCAGATTGGGTTGCAAATGTGGTGCTTGTTAAAAAGCCGAATGGCACCTGGCGAATGTGTGTAGACTACACAGACTTGAACAAGGCGTGCCCCAAAGACAGTTACCCTCTGCCTAAAATTGATAACCTGGTCGACTCAACAGCCGGCCATGCCTTGATGAGTTTTATGGACGCCTATTCTGGTTTTCATCAAATTCCTTTATGGAAGAAGGATCAGGAGAAGACGGCCTTCGTCACAGATCAGGGATTATACTGTTACACGGTCATGCCGTTTGGTCTTAAGAATGCCCCGGCTACCTTCCAACGAATGATAAATACAGTGTTCTTTGATCAGATTGGGAGAAACGTCGAGGCATATATTGATGATATGATTGTCAAGACTAAACTTCAAAAAGATCATCTGACGGACCTCCGAGAAACTTTCGCCACACTCAGGCGGCACCATGTCATGCTCAATCCCAAGAAATGTGTATTTGGAGTTGAGTCTGGGAAATTTCTCGGATTCCTTATCAACCAGAGAGGAATAGAGGCGAACCCTGAGAAGGTACAGGCGGTCATTGACATGCAGTCGCCTCGTACCGTCCGAGAGGTTCAGAAGTTAACAGGTTGTCTGGCGGCCTTGGGGAGATTCCTAAGCCGATCAGGCGACAAATGCCTATACTTTTTCCAGGCAATTAAGAAAAAGGCAAGGTTTGAATGGGGGCCGGATGCTGAGGCCGCCTTCCAGAAATTAAAGGTTCACTTGCATTCCTTGCCAAGGCTGGTCAGTCCTTTGCCCAAAGAAAATCTCTACATGTACCTGGCCGTCTCTGATCATGCGTTAAGCGCTGTGCTCCTTGCTGAAAGGGACGGCTGTCAACTCCTGGTCTACTTTGTCAGTCACGTACTGAAAAATGCCGAGTTGAGGTATCCCCTAGTGGAGAAATTTGGTCTTGCACTCTTCATGGTTGTTAAAAAATTGAAGCCCTACTTTTTGGCACATGCAGTCGTTGTGTATACCGACCAACCAATCAAGCGGCCCCTTACCATCATGGAGTCGTCAGGACGAATGATCAAATGGGCCATAGAAATACAGAGCCTCGAAGTTACTTTCGAGCCTAGAAAAGCAGTGAAGGGGCAAGCCTTTGCTGAATTTATTGTAGAGATGACTCGTCCTCCTGACTCTCAAGTTCCAGACCAGGTCTGGAAGGTATATGTGGACGGAAGCTCTACTTCAAATGGTTGTGGAGCAGGCGTCGTATGTCAATCTCCAGAGGGCGACAAGTTCGAGTATGCTCTACGCTTCAGTTTTCAGGCTTCAAACAATGAGGCAGAATATGAAGCTTTACTAGCTGGGATCCGCATGTGTAAGGCGGCAGGGGCAAGAAAAATAGACGCCTGTTCTGATTCACAATTGATAGTGAGTCAGTACAACGGCGAATACGAAGCAACACATCCGGCCATGATCAAGTATTTACAGGCGGTCCGACAAGCAGTCGGCTCCCTTGAGGATTTCCATCTGATCCAAGTGCCGAGATCAGAAAACAACCAGGCAGATGCACTTTCGAAATTAGCATCATCCGCCTCCTCCGATACTCCTCGAACTGTTTTTTGGGAAGTAATGGAGAAGAGAAGCATCGAGGAAAATCCTATTGGAGTCCTAGACAGAAGCTCAACCTGGATGGATTCAATCAGGGCATATCTGACAAACGGTACACTGCCGGATGATCCTCAACAGGCGGCAGCACTGAAAAAACGAGCCTCCTGTTTTGAAATGATACAGGGAGAACTTCACAAGAGGGGGCACCTTCAACCCTTCTTAAAGTGTGTTACTCCTGAAAAGGGACGAGAGATACTAGATGATCTTCACTCTGGTTTCTGTGCTTCCCATATAGGTGGTAGGATGCTTGCTCAAAGGGCAAGACGGCAGGGCTACTTTTGGCCTACTTTGGAAGCGGATGCAATGGAGATGGTGAAAAAATGTGACAAGTGCCAAAGGTTTGGCAAATTAATTCACCGTCCGGCTACTGACCTCACTACCATTCACAGCCCACTGCCGTTTGCTAAGTGGGGCATGGACATTCTAGGTCCATATACGCCTGCTACAGGCGGCAGAAGGTATATACTTGTTGCCGTTGACTACTTCACTAAATGGGTAGAGGCGGAGGCTGTAAAGGGAATCAAGACGAAAGATGTAATTTCATTCATTTGGAAAAACGTCATCACTCGGTTCGGGGTTCCCATGTCTATGGTCTTTGATAATGGTCCCCAATTTGAGACGCCTGTTCTCAAAAGCTGGCTGGGAGACCAAGGAATTGCACATTACTTTGCATCTGTCGGCCGTCCACAAGCAAACGGCCAGGTAGAAGCCTTTAATAAAATCATCTCAGACGGTCTCAAGAAAAAGGTTGAACGAGCAGGCGGCCTATGGGCAGATGAACTACCACATGTTCTCTGGGCCATTAGGACGACTGAAAAAGGGGCGTGTTGTAGCCAAGCCTAACAACTTGGTTATGGACATTTCGTTGGTTCAAGATGTAGCATCATGTTTTGGTGCTATGTATTCTATCCTTGGGCAGCAAGATATTCAACCCCTTGAATATCTTGTTGTTCTTATTAACTAAGTTTATTTTAGTTCTTTTATGCTTTGAATAACTTGTAAACTTTAGTCTTATTTTAAGTTTGCAAATTAGTTGTGTTTCTTTAGTTCTTTTTAGCTGATTAAGGTTCGAAAGTGTAATGTCACATTCACATAAAGTTCAAGTACAAAATACATTACAAAGGCAGCCATTTAAGCTTGGGAAAGAAGCCTAGATTCCGAAACTAATTTGGAGGAATTTCAAGGCTTTAACTTGGGTGTTACAATCAGCATCAATGAGGAGTTACAAGCTTTCAATTGAGTCTTCAAGTGGCCGTTTACTTCAGCCAGCAACTGGTACATTCAAGAGGCGTCCAAGTACATCCTTGACCACATACATTCAAGCTTAATTCAAGGCTTGAAACAAGGAGGAGTTACACTTCACTTGCTGTTTGAATTGGGCGTGAAAAGGGGAGCTGTTTCATCTCCAAGCTGCTGCTTTGTGGGCGTGAATCAAGGGGGTGTTATACTCTCTTGTTTCTGATTTTATTTCACTCATAACTTGGAGGTTACAAACCGCCATTTGCTCTTGATGTATCTAGTTAAGTAAAGCTTCTTTTATTAATGTATCTAGGCTACAAAAAACTGATATGTACTTAGTTTGGACGTGTAACAAGTGAGCTAAAAACCACTTAATTCAGCTTGTACTTAAGATGTTTGCTCACTATAAATAGCAAGCAAATGTGAATGAAAAATCAGATTATTTCGAACAAACAACTTTGTCTTTACATTCGTTTCTTGGATTAGAAACAAACCTGAAATTCTTGGATTTAGGATTTCGTTCCTTTGCTTAGTTAGCTAGTTTAGGCTACTAGTTGGCTTGTGATCTTAGGAATCCAAACGTTTCTTAGTGGTGTGACTTTATCTAAGAAGCCTTTGGTTCTTTAGCCTTATCTATCCCTTGGATTATCCCTTGTGTATTTCGAGTGTTACTCCAAATATACAACATTTGGCGCTAGAAGGAGGGTGTGTCTAGCAAACAAATACCCAAACACAATACCCCAAACACATACCCAAACACAAACCATGGCCGACATCCCACCCCCTAATTGGCAAGAATATGTCAATAAGGTTGCACAAGAGAAAGAAGATATGGAGCAACGAATGCAATATTTGCAAGGTCAGTTAAGAGACCTTTCTATTAAGTTGCGCCATCAAAAAGAGGGTTTACCCAATCATAGTGATGAAGAAGTGAGTGAATCTAATTTCAATCACAATGATAGACCTTATCATGAAAGAGAAAGGTCACGGCCTAACAATGACATTAAGGCTGACATTCCGGAGTATGATGGCAAACTCGATGCTGATGAGTTTGTAGAATGGCTTAGAACGGTGGAGAGAGTGTTTGATTACAAGCAAACACCGGAAGAAAAGAAGGTGAAAATTGTAGCCTTGAAGTTGAGAAAATATGCCTCAACTTGGTGGGCTAGCGTGTGTGCCAAAAGGGAAAGGCAAGACAAAGAGAAAGTGAGATCGTAGATCAAGATGAAGAAGTTGCTGAAACAAAAGTTTCTTCCCACATACTATGTGCAAGAAAACTTTTCCAAGTTCCACAACCTCGAACAAGGTACAAAATCAGTAGAAGAATATGCTAGGGAGTTTGAAGGGTTTGTCATGAAATGTGGAGTAGAGGAAGATGAACCTCAAACATTGGTGCGCTTTTTGGGAGGGCTTGACCCAAAAATAGCCAATGTGGCCGAACTACATCCTTACTCTACCCTTGAAGAGCTCATTATCTTAGCACATAAGATTGAGCAGCAACAAAAAGCAAGAGGCAAAAGTGAATCATCACGTTCTGCATCTCAAACCTCATTTCCCCAAAAAAAGCAAACATCCAATTTCCCACCTTTCAAACCCACGTCCAATCAGCCTACTTCTAAACCACCTTCACAAAACACCCAAAATTCCAACCCAAAACCAGCCCCAAGAAGATGTTTTCGGTGTCAAGGCCTTGGACATTTGGCTAGTGATTGTCCAAATAAAAGGATTGTCACTTTGATTGAGCATGAAGAGGAGGATGAATTAGAAAATGAAGTGGACAGCAACCTTGAGGAGAATGATGAGTATGCGTGTCTTGGACCAGACGAAGGAGAATGCTTGGTGGTTCGACGCACACTAAGCAATATGGTTGGCAAAGAAGGAAGTTTGCAACGTGAGTCAATCTTTCACACTCGTTGCACCATTGGTGGAAAGGTATGTACATTGATTATTGATGGAGGTAGTTGTACCAATGTAGCTTCACAAGTAATGATAGACAAACTGAAACTTAAAACCGTTCCTCACCCTAAACCTTATGTGATTCAATGGCTAAATCATGGTAAAGGGATTCAAGTAACACAACAAGTCTTGTTATCATTTAGCATTGGTAAAACTTATGAAGAAGAATTGTGGTGTGATGTTATACCTATGGATGCATGTCATATTTTACTTGGTAGACCTTGGTTGTTTGATAGGCGCGTGATGCATGATGGGTATAAGAACACCTATTCCTTCACTAAGGATGGACGGAAAATACTTCTTACCCCCCTAAACCTCAAAAACGGTCACCCCATATCCACACCCCCTACTTCCCTTACCACTCTCATAAAATCAGAATTGCATGAGTATAAAACTCACAAACAATTCATTTTAAGCCAACTTGATGCCCCTTCCAAACCGTCACAAGAAGAGCCACACCCACTCCTCACCCCTCTTCTCAAAACCTTTTCCCATGTTTTCCCCGAAGACATTCCCCATGGCTTACCCCCAAAACGTGACATACAACACAAAATTGATCTTGTTCCCGGATCAATGCTCCCAAACAAACCAGCCTATAGAACCACCCCAAAAGAAACCGAAGAGATTAGGAGGCAAGTGGAAGAATTACTATCCAAGGGTCTTATTCGTAAGTCTCTTAGTCCATGTGCTTGTCCTACTTTGATTGTGCCTAAGAAGAATGGAGAATGGAGAATGTGTGTTGATAGTAGGTCAATCAATAAAATCACTATCAAGTACCGGTTTCCTATTCCAAGGTTGAATGATTTACTTGATGATTTGCATGGTTCTAAAGTGTTCTCTAAAATTGATTTGAGAAGTGGCTATCATCAAATTCGAATTTTCGAAGGAGATGAATGGAAAACCGCTTTCAAGACAAAGGAGGGCCTCTATGAATGGCTTGTGATGCCATTTGGTTTGTCTAATGCACCATCTACATTTATGCGCCTTATGAATCAGGTTATGCAACCTTTCATGGGTAAATTTGTTGTAGTTTATTTTGATGATATCTTGGTGTATAGTAGGGAGGAAGAAGAGCATTCTATGCATTTGCAACAGGTTTTTGAAGCCCTTGAACGTGAAAAGTTGTATGGTAACTTAGAGAAGTGTCATTTCTTCACTTCCCAAGTTATTTTTCTTGGCTTTAAAGTTTCATCACAAGGCATTGAAGTTGATGAAAAGAAAGTTGCTGCAATTCGTGAGTGGCCTACACCACAAACCGTCCAACAAGTTCGAAGCTTTCATGGACTTGCTTCTTTCTATAGAAGATTTGTGCGGAACTTTAGCACTCTCATGGCACCTATCACGGAACTAACTAAAAATCAGAAGTTAGTTTGGAATGATAAGGCTCAAAAGGCCTTTGATGAGGTAAAACATCAACTTACTAGTGCACCTATTCTTGCTTTGCCTAACTTTGATGAAGTTTTTGAAGTTGAGTGCGATGCTAGTGGAGTTGGTATTGGTGCTGTTTTGTCACAAGTTGGGCGTCCCCTTGCCTACTTTAGTGAAAAACTCAATGAAGCACAACGGAAGTATAGCACCTATGATAAGGAGTTCTTTGCTCTTGTTCGTGCTTTGGACCATTGGAGACATTACCTCATTTCCAAGGAGTTCATCCTTCATTCAGATCATGAAGCCCTCAAATATCTTCAAAGCCAACAAAAACTCCAACCTCGCCATGCCAAATGGGTGGAGTATTTGCAAGCTTTTCATTTCGTGATCAAGCATAGGAGAGGCGCCATGAACAAAGGAGCTGATGCGCTTTCAAGGAGATATACACTCTTGAATTCTTTCAAAGCAAGGGTGATTAGTGTTGAGGATGTAAAAGCAAGTTACCAAAATGATCATGACTTTGGTGATTTGTTTTTAAAATGTTCTAATCATGCTTACAAAGATTATTACATTTTAGATGGCTATTTGTTCAAAGGAAACAGGTTGTGCATTCCAAGATCAAGCCTAAGAGAATCTCTTATCAAAGAGTTTCATGAAGGAGGAATGGCGGGACACTTTGGCGTAGAGAAGACTACTCTTCTTGTCCAAGAATACTTTCATTGGCCTAGGTTGGTCCGTGATGTGGAGTTCATTGTGAAAAGATGCGTGATATGTCAAAAGGCCAAGAGTCATAGTCTACCTCAAGGCTATCTTTTGCCCTTACCTATTCCACAAGCTCCATGGGAGGATATTAGTCTTGATTTCGTTGTGGGACTTCCTACCACCCAACGAAAGAAAGATTCTATAATGGTTGTTGTGGATCGATTTTCTAAAATGGCCCATTTTATTGCTTGTCATACAACTTATGATGCTACTCATGTTGCTAACTTGTTTTTCAATGAGATTGTTTGTTTACATGGTGTACCTAAATCCATGGTGAGTGATCGTGATCCAAAATTTCTAAGTCATTTTTGGCTTACATTATGGAGGAAGATGGGCACGAAATTGAACTTTAGCACTTCAAGTCATCCTCAAACAGATGGTCAAACCGAAGTGACTAATAGAACTTTGGGATCCTTGCTGCGGTCTTTGGCTACTAAACGTCCCAAGCAATGGGAAGAGATGCTTCCTCATGCGGAGTTTGCTTACAATCGTGTGCCTAGCAAGACAACAGGTTTGAGTCCTTTTGAAGTGGTGTATGGATTCAATCCGTGCACTCCTATTGATCTCACTCCCATTCCCTCACCAAACAAGTTCAGCAATGATGCCGAGGTGCGCGCAAAAGAAATCAAGTCTATGCATGAGCAAGTTCGTTCCAAAATTGAACAAACTAATGCAAAGACTAAGGCATACTATGACAAGAAAAGAAAGGAGGTCCGTTTTCAGCCCGGTGACTTAGTTTGGATTCATCTTCGAAAGGAAAGATTTCCTTCCAAAAGACGGTCCAAGGTTAGTTCTCGTAGTGATGGTCCTTTTGCTATTGTTGAAAAGGTGAATGATAATGCTTACAAGGTTGAGTTGCCCGGAGACTATGGTGTTTCTAGCACCTTTAATGTGGCTGATTTATCACCTTACTATGATGAGTTTGAAGAGTTGCCGAGTTTGAGGGCAAACTCTTTTCAAGAAGGGGGGAATGTTGTAGCCAAGCCTAACAACTTGGTTATGGACATTTCGTTGGTTCAAGATGTAGCATCATGTTTTGGTGCTATGTATTCTATCCTTGGGCAGCAAGATATTCAACCCCTTGAATATCTTGTTGTTCTTATTAACTAAGTTTATTTTAGTTCTTTTATGCTTTGAATAACTTGTAAACTTTAGTCTTATTTTAAGTTTGCAAATTAGTTGTGTTTCTTTAGTTCTTTTTAGCTGATTAAGGTTCGAAAGTGTAATGTCACATTCACATAAAGTTCAAGTACAAAATACATTACAAAGGCAGCCATTTAAGCTTGGGAAAGAAGCCTAGATTCCGAAACTAATTTGGAGGAATTTCAAGGCTTTAACTTGGGTGTTACAATCAGCATCAATGAGGAGTTACAAGCTTTCAATTGAGTCTTCAAGTGGCCGTTTACTTCAGCCAGCAACTGGTACATTCAAGAGGCGTCCAAGTACATCCTTGACCACATACATTCAAGCTTAATTCAAGGCTTGAAACAAGGAGGAGTTACACTTCACTTGCTGTTTGAATTGGGCGTGAAAAGGGGAGCTGTTTCATCTCCAAGCTGCTGCTTTGTGGGCGTGAATCAAGGGGGTGTTATACTCTCTTGTTTCTGATTTTATTTCACTCATAACTTGGAGGTTACAAACCGCCATTTGCTCTTGATGTATCTAGTTAAGTAAAGCTTCTTTTATTAATGTATCTAGGCTACAAAAAACTGATATGTACTTAGTTTGGACGTGTAACAAGTGAGCTAAAAACCACTTAATTCAGCTTGTACTTAAGATGTTTGCTCACTATAAATAGCAAGCAAATGTGAATGAAAAATCAGATTATTTCGAACAAACAACTTTGTCTTTACATTCGTTTCTTGGATTAGAAACAAACCTGAAATTCTTGGATTTAGGATTTCGTTCCTTTGCTTAGTTAGCTAGTTTAGGCTACTAGTTGGCTTGTGATCTTAGGAATCCAAACGTTTCTTAGTGGTGTGACTTTATCTAAGAAGCCTTTGGTTCTTTAGCCTTATCTATCCCTTGGATTATCCCTTGTGTATTTCGAGTGTTACTCCAAATATACAACATTTGGCGCTAGAAGGAGGGTGTGTCTAGCAAACAAATACCCAAACACAATACCCCAAACACATACCCAAACACAAACCATGGCCGACATCCCGACCCTTCGAGTAATGCTATATGACGAAGAGGCAAACTGGGAAGCTATGCGCCTGGCATTAGACTCACTTCCTGAAAAGAGGGGCAATGCTGTTTTGCGCCATGAGATTTATCGCCTGAGAATGACTAGATCATACAACAAAAAAGTACACAGGCGTCCACTCAAAGTAGGGGACTTTGTACTTAGAAAAATGGAAGCAGTTGGTAGGGCTAATGAGTCTGGCAAACTGACTCCCAACTGGGAAGGACCCTACCGAATCTATGAGGAAGTCAGGGACGGTACCTACCGTCTGGAAACACCAGATGGACAACCGTTGCCTCGAACTTGGAATGTAGATAACCTTAAGAAATATTTCTTCTGAATGATGTAAAGTAAAGAGCTACTTAATAAAGTTTGCACTTACTATTCAATTTTGTATTATGAGGGGCATGCCGCCTGTACCTTTACAGTCGGCTACTCTCCATTGAGTTTTTCACTCTATCTTCAGAGGGGCATGCCGTCTGTTCCTTTACAGTCGGCTACTCTCCATTGAGTATTTTACTCACAATACTTAGCTAAAAAGATGAGGGCCTGGCCGACCCTGTGCCTAACAGGCGGCTACCCTTCTTTTACTTAGCACCTACGTTCACCAAGAACTTACCAAGGCCACCGGCCGAATGATCAGACCAGGCGCCAAGCCAACTGGTCAAATCTACAAAACTAATTCGACCTGTCCCAACATCATAGCAGGCGTCCGACGGCATCCCTCCGGATGAAATTCGTCGCAGAGAGCAGCTCCCTTTTGGGTGGAACATTGTTCTATAAACTAATTACACGGCACCTATACGACTGTCCCCAAGGGAAACCACGTAGCCGTTTTTGAGACAAGGATAACTCTATCACTAACCAAACCAG
Organism: Chenopodium quinoa; assembly: GCF_001683475.1. NCBI lineage: Eukaryota > Viridiplantae > Streptophyta > Magnoliopsida > Caryophyllales > Amaranthaceae > Chenopodium > Chenopodium quinoa. Next base: position 34,097 of record NW_018743890.1, on the reverse strand, counting down.
TGGTAGCAGTTGACATCTGAGTCAGATGACCGCCTGTATTACTTGGGATAAGTGCAGGGGGTACCTATTGAGTTAATAGCCAACAAACATTGGCGAATCAAGGGGTCTAGCCGGCCTACACCGCCTGGTACCTCTACTTCTCAAACAAAAGTGACGGCGACTGAGTAACTCCAAAGTTAACTCATAGTCACTCCTTCAAATTGGGTATGGAATCTAAAAGTTTGAGTCGTCCGCCTGTTTTAAACAAACAAGGGCACTCGAACCCCTATTCCTACTGGATAACCTATTGAGTTAATAGCCAACAAACATTGGTGAATCAAGGGGTCTAGCCGGCCTACGCCGCCTGATACCTCTACTACTCAATCAAGATTGTGACGAAGACTAAGTAACTCCTATGTTAACTTAATAGTCACTCAAACTTAGTATGGAGCCTAAAAGGTATGAGTCGTCCACTTGTTTTTAATAAACAAAGGCTCTCAACCAATACTCTTGCTAGGTTAACAAATAACGAGTTAAAAGCCAACATTGGCAATAAAGGGAAACAACCGGTACCCGCCGCTTGTTTTCCTACTTAATTCCTTGGCTACTAGGTAATTCTATTTACTTGGTCAAATTGAATAAAGAGTTCGAATACCGATTGATTAAATGGCCGACTGATCATCTATCCTGGAAACAGACAACCAGTCGTCCAGGGGCATAGGCAGCATACTTACTATTTGTACCTGTCTTAACGTTCGGCCATACACAACAGTCGGTCTAGTGAACAAATTAAAAATATTTAGACAAATTTGAACCAAAACAAAAATTTGATTAAAAATGAGCCGGCCATTAAAGACCAGCAGAATATTCAAAACCCCGGCCCCCTGGCCGGGTAATTACAAAGCAAACGGCACGCAGGCCGAGAAAAGAAAAAATACTTAAAAGCTTAAGGGGGCAGTTCAGTATCAGCAGCAGCCGCCTGGTCAGCACTCTTCTTGCTGGACTCGGCCTTAGCTGCACCATCTTTTGATGCCTTACCCCCAAGTGGCACAAGCGCCACAACCGGCTCTTCCTCCTCCAACGCACCATCCAACGCCTCTTCTTCAGCAGCCGCCAGGATCTGTTGATTATATATTTCCGAACACTGGCGGTACGTTCTTTCCCATGAGGCAAAGTCGGCACTGGGGAACAGTCGTTCCCAGGTCATGCGTTGGATTTGAGCGGAGTCTTCCACCATCTCACGGACGAGCTCTTGTTTCTCTTGCTCGGCCTTATCCGAGAGCTCTTGGGTAAGACTCTTCTCTTGGTTCACCAGGCGCTCCTTTACGTTGGCCAAAGATTTCTCCATGGCTTCGTAAGAATGCATTTTTTGGCGAAGAGGTTTCAGCTCGGCTCTAAGGTTGGTGACGGTCCCCTCCAGCTCGTCAACCTTCTTTTGGGCCGCCTCTAGCTGAGCCCGAACAGCGGCGGTCGCCTGCGCCTGATAATAAAGAAGATCAATGGTCAGTACTTCATTTTGGGCAATTTGAAACATTGCCTTATCACAGCTGGAGGCGGCCAAAGCCTTTGCGGCCTTTACCTCTTTGTTTTTCCGATCAATCGGCTTGCGAAGGCTGTTGACTCGGAGCAGGGCCTAAGTACAAAGAAAAACAGGCGTCAGTTTCCAATCAAAAGAGTTAACAGGCGTCCTAGAACTCAAAAGCTCAAAAATATACTAAGTATACCTCAGCAAGGACCCCTGAAATTCCATCAAGGTCAAGGGTGCCGGCACCCCTGACCGCCTCCCTGTCAGATGGAGGAACTACTTTAACCATTGACTTAGCTACCTCAACCAAGTCAAGTCCCTGGGGGCCGGCTGCATTAAGTAAAAGGATAAAACAAGTTAGACCTAATCAAGAAGGAAGCAAGGGTAAGCTTTACAATTGAGTGTCCATACATCTAGGCGGCCCCGCCTGGGTTTTTGAAGAAGTGGCCGGCTGCTTCTCAGCCGCCACTGTTTTCCTGGAAGACCCAGGAGAGCTTGCAACAGTCGTCCTCCAGGCCTTTGGGTCCGGCTGTTGCGAGGAAGAAGCCCTTGGAGTGCCAGACTGAAAACAAAAAGAGTTAGTATAAGCATAAGACAACTAAAAGAGGAAGAGTTTTCAAAGCTTACCAAGGGTGCCTCCTTGTTAGGGGAGTCGGCATACGTCTGTTTCATGAGCGAGGCCCGCAATATGGCCGCTGCAGTCTTAGATGCTGTTATTTTACTCATGGCGTCAGCTGCAAGAAATAAACAGCAAAGTTAGTAAAAATCCCAAGTAAACAAGGCGTGAAAAAACAGAGTATTCGTCAGGCCGGCTACCTCTAGAGCACCGACTGCTGAGGCCACAGGCGGCCAAGAAGTACTCGTCATAGAGCCACTTGAAGCTCGGGACGCAGTTTAGGGGTACTTGCTCTCGTACCCCTGAAGTAGAGTTCACCCTAGTCTCTACTTTGAAGAGTCCTTTGTCTAGGATCTCTTTTTTAGCCTTTGGGGGAACAGGCGGCATGCTGCGGCCGCCTGCGAGAAGAGGCGGATCCCTATTCCACTTGTTAAAACGTTTGTTCAGCTCCGTGTCTGAACCCTCGATAATAAGGAAGGTGTTCCGCCAATCCTTCCATTTGTTCGCCTTACCTTTTGTCATAAGGTAACCCCTATGGCTTGTTAGTTGGTACCAGCCGGTACCTCCCGACTTAGGGGTCCGGCTGAGATAGTTCATATGGGCGAAAGCCTCAAAGCTTGGCTCCACCCCGTACATTTCGCACCCGGCCACATAGCCGAGTACGTTTACCCAAGAGTTGGGGGCTAACTGCCATAACCCCAGATCATACCCATCTAAAATCCGCTGAACAGCCGGATGTAATGGGAAGCGCAGTCCAGCTTTGATGGCCGCCACATAGCAGCCAAAGGAAGGTGTAACAGCCGGCCAGACGACAGTGTCTTCTGGATCCGGCACGAACAGTAAAAATTCCGGGCCCATTTTGTGGTTAGCAATAAAGCTCGCCACGTTGTCTCTCATGGTTGCAATCCGGCCCCGGGGTACCCTGCAGTAGTAGGGGGCGTTTTCCTCTCTGTAAGAGGCAGACGGCTCTGCCCAATTATCCCCCTTCTCAACTGCATGAGAACGTCTTGCCTCTTGTAGGCGGCTATGTTTTTCTTCTGAGCCAGGAGAACTGTGGCCAGAAGAGCTGGATTCGGACTCGTCCCCTGACGAGTCCGAAGAGGACGACTCCTCCCCTCTCCTAGAGGAGCCCGCCTCCTCTCCCTTAGAAGGAGCAGAAGGAAAATTAGACATGTCCACGGTAAGATGGGAAGGGAACACCTTGGCCCCTCTCTCAGAACTGTCAGCTTGACAGTCGCCTCGTTCTACATCTGGCGCCTGGTCAGATGTTTCACTAAGGAGCACCCTTTGGGAGGAGCCGTCTGAGTTTGATATCATAGCAGTCTTTTTTGTTCTGGCCATCACGTTCTGCATAGACACAGATACAGTCGGACTTTGTATAAAGGGCAAAGATGGGTCCAGAAAAGGGCAGGCGGCACTCCTAGTCCTAGATTCAGCCGTCCCCGGTGACCGGCTGATCACTAACTTAGGGCGTGTCGTGTGCTTCCATGGTGCCATTTCAAAAAATATAAAGAAAATTAAGAGTAAGAGAACTGAGTTACCTGAACGAGTGACGGTTGATGAAGTCCTGAAAGTTCGGGTCAGTCGGCTTGTCAGAACAGGCGGTAGGCAGAAAAAGTCCAAAATGTCAGAGCAAGTTCAGGGGTCCGAATGTTCTCGCAAAAGTTCTCAAATGTGAAAATGACCGAAGTCAGCACTTCCTTTTATAGGCAAAGTGAGAAGGCGAAGGGTCGCTTCCAAATTCAAAATTTGGGCGGGAAAATCTCTCGGCCGTTTGCAAGGTGACACCTGTAACAGGCCGTCGCCTGTCACCGTGCGACATCTGTCACAGGCGACCCGTGACCAGTCACGTGCCACCTGTGAGGGGCAAATGATTAGGGGATTTTTATCCACCAATCACCGTCTGACAAGTGGACCAACCAGGTTCCGCCACGTGTCCTTCACGAAGGCCAACAGGAGCTTGCCACGTGTCAATCACAGATACGTCCTTTACGGACCACTATAGACACGCCACGTGTCCACCCATGCCAAATGGGACAACCGGCCATCAAGGCCCAATTCAGTCTAGAGGCCCGATCAGCCCTAAGTTTACCTTAAACCTAGAGAGTTGCACGCTTCTCAAGGCTATAAATACTCGATTAATCTTCATTAATCACACAACAGAAAAGAATCGAATAATCAAGAGATCAAGCAGAGAAGAACAGAGTTATTAACAACCGGCTAATCTCGCTAACGACGCAGATTACCAACACTAAGCACTCTCACCTAGAGAGATCTCATTACTTTAATTTCTGTATTAATTACTCCTTAATCAGGTACTAACTTGACCGTTGGAGGCGGAGCTCTCAGGAGTCTCCGTTATTTTGCAGGTACAGGCGTCCGGTTCCAGTCTCGGAATTGTAACTCTCCCGCAGGACATCAGAAAACCCCGAAACAAAATGCATTCAAAGAGGCTTATTGAATCATATGACAGTAAAACAAAACTTTTTGAATCAAATGAAAGTCAAATGCATTCAACAAAGCAAATTGACTCAATTGAAAGTTAACCACATTCAAGCAAAGCTAATTGAATCAAATGAAAGTCAAACACATTTAAACAAAGATATTTGAACCAAATGAAAGTCAAACACATTCAAGAAATACTATTTGAATCAAATGAAAGTCAAACACATTCAAAAAAGGTATTTAAATCAAGTGAAAGTCAAAAACATTCAAACAAAGCTATTTGAATCAAATTAAAGTCAAACACATTCAAACAAAGCTTTTTGAATTAAATGAAAGTCAAATGCATTAAACAAAGCTAATTGATTCAAATGAAAGTCAATCACATTCAAACAAAGCTAATTTAATCAAATGAAAATCAAACACATTCAAACAAAGCTTTTTCAATCAAATGAAATTCAAATGCATTCAAAATAGCGATTTGAATCAAGTGAAAGTCAAACAAAGCTTTTTGAATCAAATAATTGTCAAATCCGTTCAACGATGCTAATTGAATCATATGAAAGTCAAGCACATTCAAACAAATCTTTTTGAATCAACTGAAAGTCAAATGCAATTAAAAAAAAGTAATTAAATCAAGTGAAAATCAATTACATTTAAACAAAGCTTTTTAAATCAAATGAAAGTTACATGCATTCAAAAAAGCTAATTGAATCAAGTGAAAGTCTAGGTAATTAAAACAAAGCTTTTTGAATCAAATGACTGTCAAATGTGTTCAACGATGCTAATTGAATCAAATGAAAGTCAAACACATTCAAACAAAGCTTTTTGAATCAAATGAAAGTCATATGCATTCAACAAAGCTAATTGAATCAAATGAAAGTCAATGGCATTCTAACAAACCTAATTGAATCAAACGAAAGTCAATGGCATTCTAACAAACCTAATTGAATCAAATGAAAGTCAACCACATTCAAACAAAGCTAATTGAATCAAATGAAAGTTAACCACATTCAAACAAAGCTAATTTAAATCAAGTGAAATTCAAACACATTTAAACAAAGCTTTTTGAATCCAAAGAAAGTCAAATGAGTTCAAAAAAGCTAATTGAATCAAGTGAAAGTCAAACAAATTCAAACATAGCTTTTTGAATCAAATGATTGTCAAATGCATTCAACGATACTAATTGAATCATATTAAAGTCAAACACATTCAAACAAATCTTTTTGAATCAAATGAAAGTCAAATGCATTCAACAGATCAAATTGAATCAATTAAAAGCCAACCACATTCAAACAAAGCTAATTAAATCCAATGGAAGGCAAACACATTCAAACAAAGCTATTTGAATCAAATGAATCAAACACATTCAAACAATGCTATCTGAATCAAATGAAAGTCAAATGCATTCAAAAAAGATAATTAAATCAAACGAAAGTCAAACACATTCAGACAAAGCTAATTGCATCAAATTAAAGTAAAAAATATTCTAACAAAGCTAATTAAATCATATGAAAGTCAAATGCTTACAAAAAAGCTAATTGAATCAAGTAAAAGTCCAATGAATTCAAACAAAGCTTTTTGAATCAAATGATTGTCAAATGCATTCAACGAGGCTAATTGAATCATATGACAGTCAAACAAAACTTTTTGAATCAAATGAAAGTCAAATGCATTCAACAAAGCAAATTGACTCAATTGAAAGTTAACCACATTCAAGCAAAGCTAATTTAATCAAATGAAAATCAAACACATTCAAACAAAGCTTTTTCAATCAAATGAAATTCAAATGCATTCAAAATAGCGATTTGAATTAAGTGAAAGTCTAACAAAGCTTTTTGAATCAAATAATTGTCAAATCCGTTCAACGATGCTAATTGAATCATATGAAAGTCAAGCACATTCAAACAAATCTTTTTGAATCAACTGAAAGTCAAATGCAATTAAAAAAAAGTAATTAAATCAAGTGAAAATCAATTACATTTAAACAAAGCTTTTTAAATCAAATGAAAGTTACATGCATTCAAAAAAGCTAATTGAATCAAGTGAAAGTCTAGGTAATTAAAACAAAGCTTTTTGAATCAAATGACTGTCAAATGTGTTCAACGATGCTAATTGAATCAAATGAAAGTCAAACACATTCAAACAAAGCTTTTTGAATCAAATGAAAGTCATATGCATTCAACAAAGCTAATTGAATCAAATGAAAGTCAATGGCATTCTAACAAACCTAATTGAATCAAACGAAAGTCAATGGCATTCTAACAAACCTAATTGAATCAAATGAAAGTCAACCACATTCAAACAAAGCTAATTGAAACAAATGAAAGTTAACCACATTCAAACAAAGCTAATTTAAATCAAGTGAAATTCAAACACATTCAAACAAAGCTTTTTGAATCCAAAGAAAGTCAAATGAGTTCAAAAAAGCTAATTGAATCAAGTGAAAGTCAAACAAATTCAAACATAGCTTTTTGAATCAAATGATTGTCAAATGCATTCAACGATACTAATTGAATCATATTAAAGTCAAACACATTCAAACAAATCTTTTTGAATCAAATGAAAGTCAAATGCATTCAACAGATCAAATTGAATCAATTAAAAGCCAACCACATTCAAACAAAGCTAATTAAATCCAATGGAAGGCAAACACATTCAAACAAAGCTATTTGAATCAAATGAATCAAACACATTCAAACAATGCTATCTGAATCAAATGAAAGTCAAATGCATTCAAAAAAGATAATTAAATCAAACGAAAGTCAAACACATTCAGACAAAGCTAATTGCATCAAATTAAAGTAAAAAATATTCTAACAAAGCTAATTAAATCATATGAAAGTCAAATGCTTTCAAAAAAGCTAATTGAATCAAGTAAAAGTCCAATGAATTCAAACAAAGCTTTTTGAATCAAATGATTGTCAAATGCATTCAACGAGGCTAATTGAATCATATGACAGTCAAACAAAACTTCTTGAATCAAATGAAAGTCAAATGCATTCAACAAAGCAAATTGACTCAATTGAAAGTTAACCACATTCAAGCAAAGCTAATTGAATCAAATGAAAATCAAACACATTTAAACAAAGCTATTTGAACCAAATGAAAGTCAAACACATTCAAGAAATGCTATTTGAATCAAATGAAAGTCAAACGCATTCAAAAAAGGTATTTAAATCAAGTGAAAGTTAAAATCATTCAAACAAAGCTATTTGAATCAAATTAAAGTAAAACACATTCAAACAAAGCTTTTTGAATTAAATGAAAGTCAATTGCATTAAACAAAGCTAATTGATTCAAATGAAAGTCAATCACATTCAAACAAAGCTAATTCAATCAAATGAAAATCAAACACATTCAAACAAAGCTTTTTCAATCAAATGAAATTCAAATGCATTTAAAATAGCGATTTGAATCAAGTGAAAGTCAAACAAAGCTTTTTGAATCAAATGATTGTCAAATCCGTTCAACGATGCTAATTGAATCATATGAAAGTCAAGCACATTCAAACAAATCTTTTTGAATCAACTGAAAGTCAAATGCAATTAAAAAAAAGTAATTAAATCAAGTGAAAGTCAATTACATTTAAACAAAGCTTTTTAAATCAAATGAAAGTTAAATGCATTCAAAAAAGCTAATTGAATCAAGTGAAAGTCTAAGTAATTCAAACAAAGCTTTTTGAATAAAATGACCGTCAAATGCGTTCAACGATGCTAATTGAATCAAATAAAAGTCAAACACATTCAAACAAAGCTTTTTGAATCAAATAAAAATAATATGCATTCAACAAAGCTAATTGAATCAAATGAAAGTCAATGGCATTCTTACAAAGCTAATTGAATCAAATGAAAGTGAATGGCATTCTAACAAACCTAATTGAATCAAGCGAAAGTCAATGACATTCTAACAAACCTAATTGAATCAAATGAAAGTCAACCACATTCAAACAAAGCTAATTGAATCAAATGAAAGTTAACCACATTCAAACAAAGCTAATTTAAATCAAGTGAAATTCAAACACATTCAAACAAAGCTTTTTGAATCCAAAGAAAGTCAAATAAGTTCAAAAAAGCTAATTGAATCAAGTGAAAGTCAAACAAATTCAAACATAGCTTTTTGAATCAAATGATTGTCAAATGCATTCAACGATACTAATTGAATCATATGAAAGTCAAACACATTCAAACAAATCTTTTCGAATCTAATGAAAGTCAAATGCATTCACCATATTAAATTGAATCAATTAAAAGCCAACCACATTCAAACAAAGCTAATTAAATCCAATGGAAGGCAAACACATTCAAACAAAGCTATTTGAATCAAATGAAAGTCAAACACATTCAAACAATGCTATCTGAATCAAAAGAAAGTCAAATGCATTAAAAAAAGATAATTAAATCAAACGAAAGTCAAACACATTCAGACAATGCTAATTGCATCAAATTAAAGTAAAAAATATTCTAACAAAGCTAATTAAATCATATGAAAGTCAAATGCTTTCAAAAAAGCTAATTGAATCAAGTAAAAGTCCAATGAATTCAAACAAAGCTTTTTGAATCAAATGATTGTCAAATGCATTCAACGAGGTTAATTGAATCATATGACAGTCAAACAAAACTTTTTGAATCAAATGAAAGTCAAATGCATTCAACAAAGCAAATTGACTCAATTGAAAGTTAACCACATTCAAGCAAAGCTAATTGAATCAAATGAAAATCAAACACATTTAAACAAAGCTATTTGAACCAAATGAATGTCAAACACATTCAAGAAATGCTATTTGAATCAAATGAAAGTCAAACGCATCCAAAAAAGGTATTTAAATCAAGTGAAAGTCAAAATCATTCAAACTAAGCTATTTGAATCAAATTAAAGTCAAACACATTCAAACAAAGATTTTTGAATTAAATGAAAGTCAAATGCATTAAACAAAGCTAATTGATTCAAATGAAAGTCAATCACATTCAAACAAAGCTAATTTAATCAAATGAAAATCAAACACATTCAAACAAAGCTTTTTCAATCAAATGAAATTCAAATGCATTCAAAATAGCGATTTGAATCAAGTGAAAGTCAAACAAAGCTTTTTCAATCAAATGATTGTCAAATCCGTTCAACGATGCTAATTGAATCATATGAAAGTCAAGCACATTCAAACAAATCTTTTTGAATCAACTGAAAGTCAAATGCAATTAAAAAAAAGTAATTAAATCAAGTGAAAGTCAATTACATTTAAACAAAGCTTTTTAAATCAAATGAAAGTTAAATGCATTCAAAAAAGGTAATTGAATCAAGTGAAAGTCTAGGTAATTCAAACAAAGCTTTTTGAATCAAATGACTGTCAAATGTGTTCAACGATGCTAATTGAATCAAATGAAAGTCAAACACATTCAAACAAAGCTTTTTGAATCAAATGAAAGTCATATGCATTCAACAAAGCTAATTGAATCAAATGAAAGTCAATGGCATTCTTACAAACCTAATTGAATCAAACGAAAGTCAATGGCATTCTAACAAACCTAATTGAATCAAATGAAAGTCAACCACATTCAAACAAAGCTGATTGAATCAAATGAAAGTTAACCACATTCAAACAAAGCTAATTTAAATCAAGTGAAATTCAAACACATTGAAACAAAGCTTTTTGAATCCAAAGAAAGTCAAATGAGTTCAAAAAGCTAATTAAATCAAGTGAAAGTCAAACAAATTCAAACATAGCTTTTTGAATCAAATGATTGTCAAATGCATTCAACGATACTAATTGAATCATATGAATGTTAAACACATTCAAACAAATCTTTATGAATCAAATGAAAGTCAAATGCATTCAACAGATCAAATTGAATCAATTAAAAGCCAACCACATTCAAACAAAGCTAATTAAATCCAACGGAAGGCAAACACATTCAAACAAAGCTATTTGAATCAAATGAAAGTCAAACACATTCAAACAATGCTATCTGAAACAAATGAAAGTCAAATGCATTCAAAAAAGATAATTAAATCAAACGAAAGTCAAACACATTCAGACAAAGCTAATTGCATCAAATGAAAGTCAAAAACATTCAAACAAAGCTAATTAAATCATATAAAAGTCAAATGCTTTCAAAAAAGCTAATTGAATCAAGTAAAAGTCCAAAGAATTCAAACAAAGCGTTTTGAATCAAATGATTGTCAAATGCATTCAACGAGGCTAATTGAATCATATGACAGTCAAACAAAACTTTTTGAATCAAATGAAAGTCAAATGCATTCAACAAAGCAAATTGACTCAATAGAAAGTTAACCACATTCGAGCAAAGCTAATTGAATCAAATGCAAGTCAAACACATTTAAACAAAGCTATTTGAACCAAATGAAAGTCAAACACATTCAAGAAATGCTATTTGAATCAAATGAAAGTCAAACGCATTCAAAAAAGGTATTTAAATCAAGTGAAAGTCAAAAACATTCAAACAAAGCTATTTGAATCAAATTAAAGTCAAACACATTCAAATAAAGCTTTTTGAATTAAATGAAAGTCAAATGTATTAAACAAAGCTAATTGATTCAAATGAAAGTCAATCACATTCAAACAAAGCTAATTTAATCAAATGAAAATCAAACACATTCAAACAAAGCTTTTTCAATCAAATGAAATTCAAATGCATTCAAAATAGCGATTTGAATCAAGTGAAAGTCAAACAAAGCTTTTTGAATCAAATGATTGTCAAATCCGTTCAACGATGCTAATTGAATCATATGAAAGTCAAGCACATTCAAACAAATCTTTTTGAATCAACTGAAAGTCAAATGCAATTAAAAAAAAGTAATTAAATCAAGTGAAAGTCAATTACATTTAAACAAAGCTTTTTAAATCAAATGAAAGTTAAATGCATTCAAAAAAGCTAATTGAATCAAGTGAAAGTCTAGGTAATTCAAACAAAGCTTTTTGAATCAAATGACTGTCAAATGTGTTCAACGATGCTAATTGAATCAAAAGAAAGTCAAACACATTCAAACAAAGCTTTTTGAATCAAATGAAAGTCATATGCATTCAACAAAGCTAATTGAATCAAATGAAAGTCAATGGCATTCTAACAAACCTAATTGAATCAAACGAAAGTCAATGGCATTCTAACAAACCTAATTGAATCAAATGAAAGTCAACCACATTCAAACAAAGCTGATTGAATCAAATGAAAGTTAACCACATTCAAACAAAGCTAATTTAAATCAAGTGAAATTCAAACACATTGAAACAAAGCTTTTTGAATCCAAAGAAAGTCAAATGAGTTCAAAAAAGCTAATTGAATAAAGTGAAAGTCAAACAAATTCAAACATAGCTTTTTGAATCAAATGATTGTCAAATGCATTCAACGATACTAATTGAATCATATGAAAGTCAAACACATTCAAACAAAGCTTTTTGAATTAAATGAAAGTCAAATGCATTAAACAAAGCTAATTGATTCAAATGAAAGTCAATCACATTCAAACAAAGCTAATTTAATCAAATGAAAATCAAACACATTCAAACAAAGCTTTTTCAATCAAATGAAATTCAAATGCATTCAAAATAGCGATTTGAATCAAGTGAAAGTCAAACAAAGCTTTTTGAATCAAATGATTGTCAAATCCGTTCAACGATGCTAATTGAATCATATGAAAGTCAAGCACATTCAAACAAATCTTTTTTAATCAACTGAAAGTCAAATGCAATTAAAAAAAAGTAATTAAATCAAGTGAAAGTCAATTACATTTAAACAAAGCTTTTTAAATCAAATGAAAGTTAAATGCATTCAAAAAAGGTAATTGAATCAAGTGAAAGTCTAGGTAATTCAAACAAAGCTTTTTGATTCAAATGACTGTCAAATGTGTTCAACGATGCTAATTGAATCAAAAGAAAGTTAAACACATTCAAACAAAGCTTTTTGAATCAAATGAAAGTCATATGCATTCAACAAAGCTAATTGAATCAAATGAAAGTCAATGGCATTCTAACAAACCTAATTGAATCAAACGAAAGTCAATGGCATTCTAACAAACCTAACTAAATCAAATGAAAGTCAACCACATTCAAACAAAGCTAATCGAATCAAATGAAAGTTAACCACATTCAAACAAAGCTAATTTAAATCAAGTGAAATTCAAACACATTCAAACAAAGCCTTTTGAATCCAAAGAAAGTCAAATGAGTTCAAAAAAGCTAATTGAATAAAGTGAAAGTCAAACAAATTCAAACATAGCTTTTTGAATCAAATGATTGTCAAATGCATTCAACGATACTAATTGAATCATATGAAAGTCAAACACATTCAAACAAAGCTTTTTGAATTAAATGAAAGTCAAATGCATTAAACATAGCTAATTGATTCAAATGAAAGTCAATCACATTCAAACAAAGCTAATTTAATCAAATGAAAATCAAACACATTCAAACAAAGCTTTTTCAATCAAATGAAATTCAAATGCATTCAAAATAGCGATTTGAATCAAGTGAAAGTCAAACAAAGCTTTTTGAATCAAATGATTGTCAAATCCGTTCAACGATGCTAATTGAATCATATGAAAGTCAAGCACATTCAAACAAATCTTTTTGAATCAACTGAAAGTCAAATGCAATTAAAAAAAAGTAATTAAATCAAGTGAAAGTCAATTACATTTAAACAAAGCTTTTTAAATCAAATGAAAGTTACATGCATTCAAATAAGCTAATTGAATCAAGTGAAAGTCTAGGTATTTCAAACAAAACTTTTTAAATCAAATGACTGTCAAATGTGTTCAACGATGCTAATTGAATCAAATGAAAGTCAAACACATTCAAACAAAGCTTTTTGAATCAAATGAAAGTCATATGCATTCAACAAAGCTAATTGAATCAAATGAAAGTCAATGGCATTCTAACAAACCTAATTGAATCAAACGAAAGTCAATGGCATTCTAACAAACCTAATTAAATCAAATGAAAGTCAACCACATTCAAACAAAGCTAATTGAATCAAATGAAAGTTAACCACATTCAAACAAAGCTAATTTAAATCAAGTGAAATTCAAACACATTCAAACAAAGCTTTTTGAATCCAAAGAAAGTCAAATGAGTTCAAAAAAGCTAATTGAATCAAGTGAAAGTCAAATAAATTCAAACATAGCTTTTTGAATCAAATGATTGTCAAATGCATTCAACGATACTAATTGAATCATATGAAAGTCAAACACATTCAAACAAATCTGTTTGAATCAAATGAAAGTCAAATGCATTCAATAGATCAAATTGAATCAATTAAAAGCCAACCACATTCGAACAAAGCTAATTAAATCCAATGGAAGGCAAACACATTCAAACAAAGCTATTTGAATCAAATGAAAGTCAAACACATTCAAACAATGCTATCTGAATCAAATGAAAGTCAAATGCATTCAAAAAAGATAATGAAATCAAACGAAAGTCAAACACATTCAGACAAAGCTAATTGCATCAAATGAAAGTCAAAAACATTCAAACAAAGCTAATTAAATCAATAGAAAGTCAAATGCTTTCAAAAAAGCTAATTGAATCAAGTAAAAGTCCAAAGAATTCAAACAAAGCTTTTTGAATCAAATGATTGTCAAATGTGATTAGGGGATTTTGTTCCTCCCAATCGGAATGCGCCACGTGGACCAATCAGGTCCTGCCAAGTGTCCCCTAGTTGGAACTGTCAGAGCTTGCCACGTGGCACGTGCTTATTCGTCCACCTTGGACCTGTTATGTCACGACATGTGGCATACTCCATGCCTAATGGAGAAATCGGCCACCCAGGCCCAATTTCCGAGGGAAGCCCAATCGGCCCTAGGTTTATCTAAACCCAGGATGGGCACGTTTCCCAAGGTTATAAATACCTCCCTTAATCCTCATTAAGGAAGAGGAGAAGAAGTTTACGAAAAACATTACGGAACAAACACATTAATTACACACAGTAATAACCGGCTGATCTCGCCAACAAAGCAGATTACCTACGCTAATCACTCTCACCTAGAGAGACCTAATCACTTTAATTTCCGTATTAATTACTCCTTAATCAGTTACTAACTTGACCGTTGGAGGCGGAGCTCACAGGAGTCTCCGTTATTTTGCAGGTACAGGCGTCCGGTTCCAGTCTCGGAATTGTAACTCTCCCGCAGGACATCAGAAAACCCCGAAACATTTTGGCGCCGTCTGTGGGGAGAGTACTTCATAGATGGCATCCAAGTCTGTACCGACTCCTGAAGAGAGGCGTCCCCTAGACGACCCTCAAGTTCAGTCGGATCATGACACCGAAAGTGAATTTGAAGTTGAAACTCATACAGCTTCAGACGGGACCCTAAGGGCCCGACGTACCCGTCATACCGAAAGGAGGGAACGGGAGCATCTTCAAACAGGAAGCGAGCCAGCAGGCGCACCGCCTGTTCGGCAACAGCCGACTGATGGGTCTGCTCCCATCACAAGGAACGAACTCATGACCTTCATGAGGGACTTCAAGGGAGAGATTCAAGAGTTGGTCAACAAGAAGTCGACTGCTCCAGTCAAGGAGCAGTCGGCCAAGAAACCCTCCACTTCACTGAAGAGGAAGCCAGTTCAAGGGCGAGAGGTGACTCCTCATCCTAAATCTAGGAAGCGGGAGCCACCTGCCCTTGATTTCACAAAATTCCGTTATCCTACAGGAAATAGGAAACCGGTTCGTCATATTCAGGCGGACGGGTCGAAGCAAACATTCACAGATGCTCGGCTACTGCTAGAGCAGAAGAAGAGTGACCGATTGTCAGAGTCGGCCTCTACTTCAAACTTTCAAGACAGTTTGCGAAATGCCTCGATGAGGCATACTCAGTCGTACCATGAGAGTCAGTCAGGCGGCACCTCCCGTCAGTCCGGCTTTCATAGTGCCCAGGCGGTACCAAACTTATCATTTGTGCCGCAACAACAGTATTTTATGCAGCCACCTCCATTTGGTGGACCTGCAGCAAAAAACGTCCAACCTATGGACTGGCAGCTACGGTTGCTTAGACTTGGTGAAACAGCCGTCGGCCTTCTCCAAGGAAATTACTAAAGCCGTTCAGCCGGCCAAAGTGAAAAATGTACTAGTAGGCGCTTATGACGGCACTACTAACCCAGAAGACCATCTGATGGCATTCACCAATCTGATGTACCTTCAAGGGTTGGATGATCCCACTTGGTGCAAGTGTTTCCCAGCGACTCTCAAAGGAATCGCACATCAATGGGTCGGCAACCTGCCGACTGGTTGTGTAAATAGCTTCAGGACGCTTGCTTACTTATTTGCCTCCAACTTTCCATGAACATCCCTGCGAAGAAAACGACCCTTGATTTGGGAACAATTCAGCAGGGCGAGAAGGAGGGGCTTCGTTCTTACATCAGGCGGTTTAACCTGATGAGAATACAGATTCAAGGGTTACCGGATGAGGTAGCTTATACTGACTTTTTTAGAGGTCTCAAAGACGGGTCTACCTTCAAATTTGATTTGGTTCGAAAAAGGGTGGCGACTCTTCAAGAGGTCTTGATTGAAGTAGAAGCCTATATACAGGCGACTGATCTTTGTACGATAAAACAGTCGGACGGGAAAAGGTTCGACAAAAGAGAAGGACGACAGAAACAGTCGTCAAACAAAGATGAGAAAAGAAAAGAGGTCTGGGCGGCTGATTCCTCTAAACAGCCGGCCTAGAAAAAGAAAAAAGAATTCAAACCATACTCCCCAAAGTATGCGTTTAACAAGGATAACCAGTTTATCCTAAAAGAAATCAAGGGACGGATCTCAATTGAGAAGCCGGTCCCCATGAAGGGTTCTGCAAACAACCGGAACCAAGATAAAATCTGTGATTATCATGATGACGTTGGTCATCACACCAATGACTGCATCAGTCTTATGCGGTACCTAGACCGCCTGGCTGAGCAAGGTGATCTTGACACTTATGTCCAGAAATCTACGGGGAACACTTCCTCAAAAAAGCTGTCGGCCAAAAAGAATCAACAGGCCGACAGCTCTGATACAGATGATGTAGTCGTCTACACCATTGCAGGCGACTTCTCAGGAGGCGGCCCCACTATTAGGGGCAACAAAGATAATATAAGGCGGTTAGATGTAAATTCCGTTCACCAAGAACGGCCGTCCCAAATATACATTTCCTGAGATTGTCATCACTGAAGAGGATCTAGGAGGGGTAAGGGGGCCGCATGACGACCCTCTCGTTATTGAATGTAAAGTGGCCAACCAGAGAGTTGGCCGAATCCTCATAGATACCGGGAGCTCCTCAGATCTCATGCGGACTTGATCTTAGACGACTCACGTCCTGACCGAACAGTCAAAGTTGGGACGACTTGCTCTGAGAAACCTTGGTGACGACTTTCACAACCTATTGAAAGAATACAAGGACATCTTTGCATTCGAAGTCCATGAAATGTCAGGCATTAGTCCTGATCTGGTGGTACATAAACTCGCCGTGGATCCGAAAAAGAAGCCGGTACGGCAAAAGAAGCGGAACTATGGCGAAGAAAGAAGTCAGGCGGCAGCCGCCGAAGTTAAAAAATTACTTGATGCAGGGTTCATTCGGCAATGTTACTTCCCAGACTTGGGTTGCAAATGTAGTGCTTGTTAAAAAGCCGAATGGCACCTGGCGAATGTGTGTAGACTACATAGACTTAAACAAGGCGTGCCCCAAAGACAGTTACCCTCTGCCTAAAATTGATAACCTGGTCGACTCAACAGCCGGCCATGCCTTGATGAGTTTTATGGACGCCTATTCTGGTTTCCATCAAATACCTTTATGGAAGAAAGATCAGGAGAAGACGGCCTTCGTCACTGATCAGGGGTTATACTGTTACACGGTCATGCCGTTTGGTCTTAAGAATGCCCCGGCTACCTTTCAACGAATGATAAACACTGTGTTCTTTGATCAGATTGGGAGAAACGTCGAGGCATATTTTGATGATATGATTGTCAAGACTAAACTTCAGAAAGATCATCTATCGGACCTCCGAGAAACTTTCGCCACACTCAGGCGGCACCATGTCATGCTCAATCCCAAGAAATGTGTATTTGGAGTTGAGTCTGGGAAATTTCTCGGATTCCTTATCAATTAGAGAGGAATAGAGGCGAACCCTGAGAAGGTGCAGGCGGTCATTAACATGCAGTCGCCTCGTACCATCCGAGATGTTCAGAAGTTAACAGGTTGTCTGGCGGCCTTGGGAAGATTTCTAAGCCGATCAGGCGACAAATGCCTATACTTTTTCCAGGCAATTAAGAAAAAGGCAAGGTTTGAATGGGGGCCGGATGCTGAGGCCGCCTTCCAGAAATTAAAAGTTCACTTGCATTCCTTGCCGAGGCTGGTCAGCCCTTTGCCCAAAGAGGTTCTCTACATGTACCTGGCCGTCTCTGATCATGCGTTAAGCGCTGTTCTCCTTGCTGAAAGGGACGGCTGTCAGCTCCCGGTCTACTTTGTCAGTCACGTACTGAAAATGCCGAGTTGAGGTATCCCCTAGTGGAGAAATTTGGTCTTGCACTCTTCATGGCTGTTAAAAAATTGAAGCCCTACTTTTTGGCACATGCAGTCGTCGTGTATACAGACCAACCTATCAAGCGGCCACTGACCATCATGGAGTCGTCACGCCGAATGATCAAATGGGCCATAGAAATACAGAGCCTCGAAGTTACATTCGAGCCTAGAAAAGTAGTGAAGGGGCAAGCCTTTGCTGATTTTATTGTAGAGATGACTCGTCCTCCTGACTCTCAAGTTCCAGACCAAGTATGGAAGGTATATGTGGAGGGAAGCTCTACTTCAAATGGTTGTGGAGCAGGCGTCATATGTCAGTCGCCAGAGGGCGACAGGTACGAGTATGCTCTACGCTTCAGTTTTTAGGCTTCAAACAATGAGGCAGAATATGAAGCTTTACTAGCCAGGATCCGCATGTGCAAGGCGGCAGGGGCAAGAAAAATAAACGCCTGTTCCGATTCACAATTGATAGTGAGTCAGTACAATGGCGAATACGACGCAACCCATCCGGCCATGATCAAGTATTTACAGGCGGTCCGACAAGCAGTCGGCTCCCTTGAGGATTTTCATCTGATCCAAGTGCCGAGATCAGAAAACAACCAGGCGGATGCACTGTCAAAATTAGCATCATCCGCCTCCTCTGATACTCCTCAAACTGTTTTTTGGGAAGTAATGGAGAAGAGAAGCATCGAGGAAAACCCTATTGGAATCCTAGACAGAAGCTCAACCTGGATGGATTCAATCAGGGCATATCTGACAAACGGTACACTGCCGGATGATCCTCAACAGGCGGCAGCACTGAAAAAACGAGCCACCTGTTTTGAAATGATAAAGGGAGAACTTCACAAGAGGGGGTACCTTCAACCCTTCTTAAAGTGTGTTACTCCAGAAAAGGGACGAGAGATACTAGATGATCTTCACTCTGGTTACTGTGCTTCTCATATAGGTGGTAGGATGCTTGCTCAAAGGGCAAGGCGGCAGGGCTACTTTTGGCCTACTTTGGAAGCAGATGCAATGGAGATAGTGAAAAAATGTGACAAGTGCCAAAGGTTTGGCAAACTAATTCACCGTCCGGCTACTGACAAGTGGGGCATGGACATTCTGGGTCCATATACGCCTGCTACAGGCGGCAGGAGGTACATACTTGTTGCCGTCGACTACTTCACTAAATGGGTAGAGGCGGAGGCTGTAAAGGGAATCAAGACGAAAGATGAAATTTCATTCATTTGGAAAAATGTCATCACTCGGTTCGGGGTTCCCATGTCTATGGTTTTTTATAATGGTCCCCAATTTGAGACGCCTGTTCTCAAAAGCTGGTTGGGTGACCAAGGAATTGCAAACTACTTTGCATTTGTCGGCCGTCCACAAGCAAACGGCCAGGTAGAAGCCTTTAATAAAATCATCTCAGACGTCTCAAGAAAAAGATTGAACGAGCAGGCGGCCTATGGGCGGATGAACTACCACATGTTCTCTGGGTCATTAGGACGACTGAAAAAGGGGCGACTGGAGAAACTCCATTCCTCCTAACTTATGGTGCGGAAGCTGTTCTTCCAATAGAACACTATGAGCCGACTCTTCGAGTAATGCTATATGACGAAGAGGCAAACTGGAAGCCATGCGCCTGACATTAGACTCACTTCCTGAAAAGAGGGGCAATGCTGTCTTGCGCCATGAAATCTATCGCCTGAGAATGACTAGATCATACAACAAAAAAGTACACAAGCGTCCACTCAAAATAGGGGACTTAGTACTTAGAAAAATGGAAGCAGTTGGTAGGGCTAATGAGTCTGGCAAACTAACTCCCAACTGGGAAGGACCCTACCGAATCTATGAAGAAGTCAGGGACGGTACCTACCATCTGGAAACACCAGACGGACAACCGTTGCCTCGAACTTGGAATGTAGATAATCTTAAGAAATATTTCTTTTGAATGATGCAAATAGTCAAGAGCTACTTAATAAAAGTTTGCACTTACTATTAAATTTTGTACTACGAGGGGCATGCGTCTGTACCTTTACAGTCGGCTACTCTCCATTGAGTTTTTCACTCTATCTTCAGAGGGGCATGCCGTCTGTACCTTTACAGTCGGCTACTCTCAATTGAGTTTTTCACTCTATCTTCAGAGGGGCATGCGTCTGTACCTTTACAGTCGGCTACTCTCCATTGAGTATTTTCCTCACAATACTTAGCTAAAAAGATAAGGGCCTGGCCGACCTGTGCCTAACAGGCGGCTACCCTCCTTTTACTTAGCACCTACGTTCACCAAGAACTTACCAAGGCCACAGGCCGAATGATCAGACCAGGCGCCAAGCAACTGATCAAATCTACAAAACTAATACGACCTGTTCCCAACATCATAGCAGGCGTCCGACGGCATCCATCCGGATGAAATTCGTCGCAGAGAGCAGCTCCCTTTTGGGTGGAACATTGTTCTATAAACTAATTACACGGCACCTATACGACTGTCCCCAAGGGCAACCACGTAGCCGTTTTTGAGACAAGGATAACTCTATCACTAATCAAACCAGTGGTAGCAGTTGACATCTGAGTCAGATGACCGCCTACATTACTTGGGATAAATACAGGGGGTACCTATTGAGTTAATAGCCAACAAACATTGGCGAATCAAGGGGTCTAGCCGGCCTTCGCCGCCTGGTACCTCTACTTCTCAACAAAAGTGACGGCGACTGAGTAACTCCAACGTTAACTCATAAGTCACTCCCTCAAATTTGGTATGGAACCTAAAAGGTTTGAGTCGTCCGCCTGTTTAACAAACAGGGGCACTCAAACCCCTATTCCTACTAGGTAACCTATTGAGTTAATAGCCAACAAACATTGGCAAATCAAGGGGATCAGCCGGCCTCCGCCGCCTGGTACCTCTACTACTCAATCTAGATTGTGACGAAGACTAAGTAACTCCTATGTTAACTTAATAGTCACTCAAACTTAGTATGGAGCCTAAA
The DNA here is from genome assembly GCF_001683475.1 of Chenopodium quinoa. NCBI lineage: Eukaryota > Viridiplantae > Streptophyta > Magnoliopsida > Caryophyllales > Amaranthaceae > Chenopodium > Chenopodium quinoa. Next base: position 13,072 of record NW_018743890.1, on the reverse strand, counting down.
AGGTATGAGTCGTCCGCCTGTTTTTAACAAACAGGGGCCCTCAATGCTAAGTTAAAAAATTATGAGTTAAAAGCCAACACATTGGCAATAAAGGGAAACAACCAGTACCCGCCTGGTCAGACCACTTTCCTACTACACAATTCCTTGCGACTAGGTAATACTCTATTTACTTGGTTAGACCACTTTCCTACTTGGTTAAATTTACAAATTACAGGACCGCCTGCCTAAAAAGGATCCAGACAAAATAGTTCGAAATACCGATTGGATAAATGGCCGACTGATCGTCTATCCTGGAAACAGACAACCAGTCGTCCAAGGGCATAGGCGGCGTACTAACTCTGCGTACCTGTCTGCAACGTTCGGCCATGTAAAACAGTCGGTCTAGTGAACAATTGGATATTAGATATGGAATACTTAGACAAATTTGAAGCAAAACAAAAATTCATTAAAAATAAGACGGTCATTAAAGACCAGCAAAATATTCAAATCCCCGGCCCCTGGTCGGGTAAATACAAAGCAAACGGCACGTAGGCCGTGGAAAGAATATATAAAGCTTAAGAAGGGGGCAGTTCAGTATTAGCAGCTGCCGCCTGGTCAGCACTCTTCTTGCTGGACTCGGCTTCATCTGCATCCTTTTTTGATGCCTTACCCCCAAGCGGCACAAGCGCCACTACCGGCTCCTCCTCCTCCCCTAACTCTTCCCCCAACGCCTCTTCTTCAGCAGCCGCCAGGATCTGTTGATTATATGCATCCGAGCACTGGCGGTACGTTCTTTCCCAAGAGGCAAAGTCGGCACTGGGGAAGAGGCGGCCCCAGGTCATGCGCTGGATTTGAGCGGAGTCTTCCATCATCTCTCGGACCAGCTCTTTCTTCTCTTGCTCGGCTTTTTTTCCGAGAGCTCTTGGGTAAGACTCTTCTCCTGGGTCACCAGGCGTTCCTTTACGTTGGCCAAGCATTTCTCCATGGCTTCGTAAGAGTACATTTTTCAGGCGAAGAGGATTCAGCTCGGCCTTGAGATTTGTGATGGTCGCCTCCAGCTCGTCATTCTTCTTTTGGGCCGCCTCTAACTGAGCCCGAACAGCGGCGGTAGCCTGCGCTGATAATAAAGAATATCAATGGTCAGTACTTCATTTTGGGCAATTTTAAACATTGCCTTATCACAGTCAGAGGCGGCCATAGCTTTTGCAGCCTTTACCTCTTTGTTTTTCCGATCAAGCGGCTTGCGAAGGCCATTAACTCGGAGCATGGCCTAAGTACACAAAAAAAAAAAAGAAAAAAAAAAACAGGCGTCAGTTTTCCAAACAAATAAGAAAACAGGCGTCAAGAAAATTCAAATACTCAAAAATATGCTAAGTATACCTCAGCAAGGACCCCTGCAATCCGTTCAAGGTCAAGGGTGCCGACACTCCTGACCGCCTCCCTTTCAGCTGGAGGAACTGCCCTGATCATAGACTTGGCCATCTCTACCAAGTCAGGCTCCTGGGGGCGGCTGCATCAAGCATAAACAAACGGATTAGACTTAGTAAAAAAGGAGCAAGTCTAAAATTTACAAGGACAACTTCATACCTCTAGGCGCCTAGTTGGAGCTTTTGAAGAAGTGGCCGGCTGTTTCTCAGCCGCCACCTGTTTCCTGGCAGAACTAGGAGAGCTCCCAACAGTCGTCTTCCGGGCCTTGGGGTCCGGCTGTTGGGAAGATGAAGCTCTTGGAGCACCCGTCTAAAAAAGAAGAAAAACACAAAAAAAAAAAAAAAAAAAAAAAAAAAAAAAAAGTCAGAATATGCATACACTTCAAAAAGAGGGTGAAAGGTTTCGGAGCTCACCAAGGGTGGCCCCTTCTTGGGGAGTCGGTTGAAGCTTGTTGCATAATAGAGGCCCGCAACATGGCCGCCGCAGTCTTGGAGGCGGTGATTTTGCTCATGGCGTCAGCTGCAAAAACAAACAGCAAAGTTAATAAAAGATAAACAGCAAATGTATGAAACAACAGAGTATTCGACAGGCCGACTACCTCTTGAGCACCGACTGCTGAGGCCGCAGGCGACCAAAAAGTACTCGTCATAGAGCCACTTGAAGCTCGGGACCCAGTGTAGGGGTACTTGCTATCGTACCCCTGAAGTAGAGTCGACCCTCGACTCTACTTTAAAGAGTCCTTTATCAAGGATTCTTTCTTTAGCCTTAGGGGGAACAGGCGGCATGCTACGGCCGCCTGCAAGAAGGGGCGGATTCCTGTTCACCTATTGAAGCGCTTGTTCTGCTCAATGTCAGAACTCTCAATGATGAGGAAGGTGCTCCGCCAGTCCTTCCACTTGTTTGCTTTACCTCTCGTCATGAGGTAGCCCCTGTGGCTTGTCAATTGATACCAGCCGGTAACCGCCTGTCTTAGGGGTCCGGCTGAGATAGTTCACATGGGCTAAAGCCTCGAAGCTCGGCTCCACCACGTGCAGTTCGCACCCGGCCACATAGCCGAGTACGTTGACCCAAGAGTTTGGGGCTAACTGCCATAATCCCAACTCATACCCATCAAAATCCGCTGAACAGCCGGATGTAATGGGAAACGAAGCCCTGCCTTAATGGCCGCCTCGTAGCAGCCAAAGCAGGAGCTTTCATTAACTTGAACCAGCCGGCCAGACGACTGTGTCTTCTGGATCCGGCACAAACACTAGAAAGTCGGGGCCCATGGTGTGGTTTTGCAATAAAGCTCTCCACCTTCTCTTGCATGGCTGTGATTCGGCCCCGAGGAACCGTGCAAGTAGTAGGGGGTGTTTAGCTCTCGGTAAGAGGCGGATGGTTCCGCCCAATTGTCCCCCTTCTCAACTGCGTGAGAAAGTCTCGCCTCTTGCAGGCGGCTGTTTTTCTCTTCTGTACCCAAAGAAGCCTGGCCAGAAGAGCTTGACTCGGAATCGTCCTCCGACGACTCTGAAGAGGACGACTCCTCCCCTCTCCCGGAGGGGCCCGCCTCCTCTCTTTGAAAAGGAGCAGATTTGTTAACTGTTAAATTGGAAGGGGTCACTATGACTCCCCCAAAGAATTGCCGGCATCCAGGCTGCCTTGTCTCACTTCCACATCTGGCGCCTGGTCAGATGTTTCACTAATCGGCACCCTGTGGAGGAGCCGTCTGAATTTGAGATCCTAGCTGTCTTTTTCGTTCTGGCCATCCTCCTCTGCATAGACACAGATACAGTCGGACTTTGTATAAAGGGCAAAGATGGGTCCTGGAAAAGGGCAGGCGGCACTCTTAGTCCTAGATTCAGCCGTCCCCGGTGACCGGCTGATCACTAACCTAGGTCGTGTCGTGTGCTTTCGTGGTGCCATTTCAGAAAATAAAAAGAAAATTAAGAGTAAGAGAACTGAGTTACCTGAACGAGTGACGGTTGATGAAGTTCTTAAAATCCTGTGCAGTCGGCTTGTCAGAACAGGCGGTAGGCAGAAAAAGTCCAAAATGTCAGAGCAAGTTCAGGGGTCCGAATGTTCTCAAATAGTTCTCAAAGTGTGAAAATGACTCAAGGCAACTCTCCTTATATAGGCGAAGTGAGAAGGCGAAGGGTCACTTCCAGAATTCAAAATTTGGGCGGGAAAATCTCTCGTCATTTCGCCGACTGACACCTGTAGCAGGCCGTCGCTTGTTACTGTGCGACACCTGTCACAGGTAACACGTGACCAGTCACGTGCCACCTGTGAGGGGCAAATGATTAGGGGATTTTGCTCCTCCAATCGTAATGCGCCACGTGGACCAATCAGGTCCTGCCAAGTGTCCCCTAGTTGGAACTGTCAGGGCTTGCCACGTGGCACGCGCTTATTCGTCCACCTTGGACCTGTTATGTCACGACATGTGGCATACTCCATGCCTAATGGAGAAAACGGCCACCATGCCCAATTTCCGAGGGAAGCCCAATCGGCCCTAGGTTTACCTAAACCTAGGATGGGCACGTTTCCCAAGGTTATAAATACCTCCCTTAATCCTCATTAAGGAAGAGGAGAAGAAGTTTACGAAAAACATTACGGAACAAACACATTAATTACACACAGTAATAACCGGCTGATCTCGCCAACAAAGAAGATTACCTACGCTAATCACTCTCACCTAGAGAGACCTAATCACTTTAATTTCCGTATTAATTACTCCTTAATCAGTTACTAACTTGACCGTTGGAGGCGGAGCTCACAGGAGTCTCCGTTATTTGCAGGTACAGGCGTCCGGTTCCAGTCTCGGAATTGTAACTCTCCCACAGGACATCAGAAAACCCCGAAACAAAATGCATTCAACGAGGCTAATTGAATCATATGACAGTCAAACAAAACTTTTTAAATCAAAATGAAAGTCAAATGCATTCAACAAAGCAAATTGACTCAATTGAAAGATAACCACATTCAAGCAAAGCTAACTGAATCAAATGAAAGTCTAACACATTTAAACAAAGCTATTTGAACAAATGAAAGTCAAAACATTCAAGAAATGCTATTTGAATCAAATGAAAGTCAAACGCATTCAAAAAAGGTATTTAAATCAAGTGAAAGTCAAAATCATTCAAACAAAGCTATTTGAATCAAATTAAAGTCAAACACATTGAAACAAGGCTTTTTGAATTAAATGAAAGTCAAATGCATTAAACAAAGCTAATTGATTCAAATGAAAGTCAATCACATTCAAACAAAGCTAATTTAATCAAATAAAAATCAAACACATTCAAACAAAGCTTTTTCAATCAAATGAATTCAAATGCATTCAAAATAGCGATTATAATCAAGTGAAAGTCAAACAAAGCTTTTTGAATCAAATGATTGTCAAATCCGTTCAACGATGCTAATTGATCATATGAAAGTCAAGCACATTCAGACAAATCTTTTTGAATCAACTGAAAGTCAAATGCAAATAAAAAAAAGTAATTAAATCAAGTGAAAGTCAATTACATTTAAACAAAGCTTTTTAAAATCAAATGAAAGTTAAATGCATTCAAAAAAAGCTAATTGAATCAAGTGAAAGTCTAGGTAATTCAAACAAATTTTTTTGAATCAAATGACTGTCAAATGCGTTCAACGATGCTAATTGAATCAAATGAAAGTCAAACACATTCAAACAAAGCTTTTTGAATCAAATAAAAGTCATATGCATTCAACAAAGCTAATTGAATCAAATGAAAGTCAATGGCATTCTAACAACCTAATTGAATCAAACGAAAGTCAATGGCATTCTAACAAAACCTAATTAATCAAATGAAAGTCAACCACATTCAAACAAAGCCAATTGAATCAAATGAAAGTTAACCACATTCAAATAAAGCTAATTTAAATCAAGTGAAATTCAAACACATTCAAACAAATCTTTTTGAATCCAAAGAAAGTCAAATAAGTTCAAAAAAGCTAATTGAATCAAGTGAAAGTCAAACAAATTCAAACATAGCTTTTTGAATCAAATGATTGTCAAATGCATTCAACGATACTAATTGAATCATATGAAAGTCAAACACATTCAAACAAATCTTTTTGAATCAAATGAAAGTCAAATGCATTCAACAGATCAAATTGAATCAATTAAAAGTCAACCACATTCAAACAAAGCTAATTAAATCCAATGGAAGGCAAACACATTCAAACAAAGCTATTTAAATCAAATGAAAGTCAAACACATTCAAACAATGCTATCTGAATCAAATGAAAGTCAAATGCATTCAAAAACAGATAATTAAATCAAACGAAAGTCAAACACATTTAGACAAAGCTAATTGCATCCAAATGAAAGTAAAAAACATTCAAACAAAGCTAATTAAATCATATGAAAGTCAAATGCTTTCAAAAAAGCTAATAAAATCAAGTAAAATTCCAAAGAATTCAAACAAAGCTTTTTGAATCAAAATGATTGTTAAATGCATTCAACGAGGCTAATTGAATCATATGACAGTCAAACAAAACTTTTTGAATCAAATGAAAATCAAATGCATTCAACAAAGCAAATTGACTCAATTTAAAGTTAACCACATTCAAGCAAAGCTAATTGAATCAAATGAAAGTCAAACACATTTTAAACAAAGCTATTTGAACCAAATGAAAGTCAAACACATTCAAGAAATGCTATTTGAATCAAATGAAAGTCAATCGCATTCAAAAAAGGTATTTAAATCAAGTGAAAGTTAAAATCATTCAAACAAAGCTATTTGAATCAAATTAAAGTCAAACACATTCAAACAAAGCTTTTTTGAATTAAATGAAAGTCAATGCATTAAACAAAGCTAATTGATTCAAATGAAAGTCAATCACATTCAAACAAAGCTAATTTAATCAAATGAAAATCAAACACATTCAAACAATGCTTTTTCAATCAAATGAAATTCAAATGCATTCAAAATAGCGATTTGATCAAGTGAAAGTCAAACAAAGCTTTTTGAATCAAATGATTGTCAAATCCGTTCAACGATGCTAATTGAATCATATGAAAGTCAAGCACATTCAAACAAATCTTTTTGAATCAACTGAAAGTCAAATGCAATTAAAAAAAAGTAATTAAATCAAGTGAAAGTCAATTACATTTAAACAAAGCTTTTTAAATCAAATGAAAGTTAAATGCATTCAAAAAAGCTAATTGAATCAAGTGAAAGTCTAGGTAATTCAAACAAAATTTTTTGAATCAAAATGACTGTCAAATGAGTTCAACGATGCTAATTGAATCAAATGAAAGTCAAACACATTCAAAACAAAGCTTTTTGAATCAAATGAAAGTCATATGCATTCAACAAAGCTAATTGAATCAAATGAAAGTCAATGGCATTCTAACAAACCTAATTGAATCAAACGAAAGTCAATGGCATTCTAACAAACCTAATTGAATCAAATGAAAGTCAACCACATTCAAACAAAGCAATTGAATCAAATGAAAGTTAACCACATTCAAACAAAGCTAATTTAAATCAAGTGAAATTCAAACACATTCAAACAAAGCTTTTTGAATCCAAAGAAAGTCAAATGATTCAAAAAAGCTAATTGAATCAAGTGAAAGTCAAACAAATTCAAACATAGCTTTTTGAATCAAATGATTGTCAAATGCATTCAACGATACTAATTGAATCATATGAAAGTCAAACACATTCAAACAAATCTTTTTGAATCAAATGAAAGTCAAATGCATAACACAGATCAAATTGAATCAATTAAAAGTCAACCACATTCAAACAAAGCTAATTAAATCCAATGGAAGGCAAACACATTCAAACAAAGCTATTTGAATCAAATGAAAGTCAAACACATTCAAACAATGCTATCTGAATCAAATGAAAGTCAAATGCATTCAAAAAGATAATTAAATCAAACGAAAGTCAAACACATTTAGACAAAGCTAATTGCATCAAATGAAAGTAAAAAAATTCAAACAAAGCTAATTAAATCATATGAAAGTCAAATGCTTTCAAAAAAGCTAATATAAATCAAGTAAAATTCCAAAGAATTCAAACAAAGCTTTTTGAATCAAATGATTGTTAAATGCATTCAACGAGGCTAATTGAATCATATGACAGTCAAACAAAACTTTTTGAATCAAATGAAAATCAAATGCATTCAACAAAGCAAATTGACTCAATTGAAAGTTAACCACATTCAAGCAAAGCTAATTGAATCAAATGAAAGTCAAACACATTTAAACAAAGCTATTTGAACCAAATGAAAGTCAAACACATTCAAGAAATGCTATTTGAATCAAATGAAAGTCAAATCGCATTCAAAAAAGGTATTTAAATCAAGTGAAAGTCAAAATCATTCAAACAAAGCTATTTGAATCAAATTAAAGTCAAACACATTCAAACAAAGCTTTTTGAATTAAATGAAAGTCAAATGCATTAAACAAAGCTAATTGATTCAAATGAAAGTCAATCACATTCAAACAAAGCTAATTTAATCAAAATGAAAATCAAACACATTCAAACAATGCTTTTTTAATCAAATGAAATTCAAATGCATTCAAAATAGCGATTTGGATCAAGTGAAAGTCAAACAAAGCTTTTTGAATCAAATGATTGTCAAATCCGTTCAACGATGCTAATTGAATCATATGAAAGTCAAGCACATTCAAACAAATCTTTTTGAATCAACTGAAAGTCAAATGCAATTACAAAAAAGTAATTAAATCAAGTGAAAGTCAATTACATTTAAACAAAGCTTTTTAAAATCAAATGAAAGTTAAATGCATTCAAAAAAGCTAATTGAATCAAGTGAAAGTCTAGGTAATTCAAACAAAGTTTTTTGAATCAAATGACTGTCAAATGCGTTCAACGATGCTAATTGAATCAAATGAAAGTCAAACACATTCAAACAAAGCTTTTTGAATCAAATGAAAATCATATGCATTCAACAAAGCTAATTGAATCAAATGAAAGTCAATGGCATTCTAACAAACCTAATTGAATCAAACGAAAGTCAATGGCATTCTAACAAACCTAATTGAATCAAATGAAAGTCAACCACATTCAAACAAAGCCAATTGAATCAAATGAAAGTTAACCACATTCAAACAAAGCTAATTTAAATCAAGTGAAATTCAAACACATTCAAACAAAGCTTTTTGAATCCAAAGAAAGTCAAATGAGTTCAAAAAAAGCTAATTGAATCAAGTGAAAGTCAAACAAATTCAAACATAGCTTTTTGAATCAAATGATTGTCAAATGCATTCAACGATACTAATTGAATCATATGAAAGTCAAACACATTCAAACAAATCTTTTTGAATCAAATGAAAAGTCAAATGCATTCAACAGATCAAATTGAATCAATTAAAAGTCAACCACATTCAAACAAAGCTAATTAAATCCAATGGAAGGCAAACACATTCAAACAAAGCTATTTGAATCAAAATGAAGTCAAACACATTCAAACAATGCTATCTGAATCAAATGAAAGTCAAATGCATTCAAAACAGATAATTAAATCAAACGAAAGTCAAACACATTTAGAAAAAGCTAATTGCACAAATGAAAGTAAAAAACATTCAAACAAAGCTATTAAATCATATGAAAGTCAAATGCTTCAAAAAAGCTAATAATCAAGTAAAAGTCCAAAGAATTCAAACAAAGCTTTTGAATCAAATGATTGTCAAATGCATTCAACGAGGCTAATTGAAATCATATGACAGTCAAACAAAACTTTTTGAATCAAATGAAAATCAAATGCATTCAACAAAGCAAATTGACTCAATTGAAAGTTAACCACATTCAAGCAAAGCTAATTGAATCAATGAAAGTCAAACACATTTAAACAAAGCTATTTGAACCAAATGAAAGTCAAACACATTCAAGAAATGCTATTTGAATCAAATGAAAGTCAATCGCATTCAAAAAAGGTATTTAAATCAAGTGAAAGTCAAAATCATTCAAACAAAGCTATTTGAATCAAATTAAAGTCAAACCACATTCAAACAAAGCTTTTTGAATTAAATGAAAGTCAAATGCATTAAACAAAGCTAATTGATTCAAATGAAAGTCAATCACATTCAAACAAAGCTAATTTAATCAAATGAAAATCAAAACACATTCAAAACAATGCTTTTTCAATCAAATGAAATTCAAATGCATTCAAATAGCGATTTGAATCAAGTGAAAGTCAAACAAAGTTTTTGAATCAAATGATGTCAAATCCGTTCAACGATGCTAATTGAATCATATGAAAGTCAAGCACATTCAAACAAATCTTTTTTGAATCAACTGAAAGTCAAATGCAAAATTAAAAAAAAGTAATTAAATCAAGTGAAAGTCAATTACATTTAAACAAAGCTTTTTAAATCAAATGAAAGTTAAATGCATTCAAAAAAGCTAATTGAATCAAGTGAAAGTCTAGGTAATTCAAACAAAGTTTTTTGAATCAAATGACTGTCAATGCGTTCAACGATGCTAATTGAATCAAATGAAAGTCAAACACATTCAAACAAAGCTTTTTGAATCAAATGAAAAGTCATATGCATTCAACAAAGCTAATTGAATCAAATGAAAGTCAATGGCATTCTAACAAACCTAATTGAATCAAACGAAAGTCAATGGCATTCTAACAAACCTAATTGAATCAAATGAAAGTCAACCACATTCAAACAAAGCCAATTGAATCAAATGAAAGTTAACCACATTCAAACAAAGCTAATTTAAATCAAGTGAAATTCAAACACATTCAAACAAAGCTTTTTGAATCCAAAGAAAGTCAAATGAGTTCAAAAAAGCTAATTGAATCAAGTGAAAGTCAAACAAATTCAAACATAGCTTTTTTGAATCAAATGATTGTCAAATGCATTCAAACGATACTAATTGAATCATATGAAAGTCAAACACATTCAAACAAATTCTTTTTGAATCAAATGAAAGTCAAATGCATTCAACAGATCAAATTGAATCAATTAAAAGTCAACCACATTCAAACAAAGCTAATTAAATCCAATGGAAGGCAAACACATTCAAACAAAGCTATTTGAATCAAATGAAAGTCAAACACATTCAAACAATGCTATCTGAATCAAATGAAAGTCAAATGCATTCAAAAAAGATAATTAAATCAAACGAAAGTCAAACACATTTAGACAAAGCTAATTGCATCAAATGAAAGTAAAAAAACATTCAAACAAAGCTAATTAAATCATATGAAAGTCAAATGCTTTCAAAAAAGCTAATAAATCAAGTAAAATTCCAAAGAATTCAAACAAAGCTTTTTGAATCAAATGATTGTTAAATGCATTCAACGAGGCTAATTGAATCATATGACAGTCAAACAAAAACTTTTTGAATCAAATGAAAATCAAATGCATTCAACAAAGCAAATTGACTCAATTGAAAGTTAACCACATTCAAGCAAAGCTAATTGAATCAAATGAAAGTCAAACACATTTAAACAAAGCTATTTGAACCAAATGAAAGTCAAAACACATTCAAGAAATGCTATTTGAATCAAATGAAAGTCAATCGCATTCAAAAAAGGTATTTAAATCAAGTGAAAGTCAAATCATTCAAACAAAGCTATTTGAATCAAATTAAAGTCAAACACATTCAAACAAAGCTTTTTGAATTAAATGAAAGTCAAATGCATTAAACAAAGCTAATTGATTCAAATGAAAGTCAATCACATTCAAACAAAGCTAATTTAATCAAATGAAAATCAAACACATTCAAACAATGCTTTTTCAATCAAATGAAATTCAAATGCATTCAAAATAGCGATTTGGATCAAGTGAAAGTCAAACAAAGCTTTTTGAATCAAATGATTGTCAAATCCGTTCAACGATGCTAATTGAATCATATGAAAGTCAAGCACATTCAAACAAATCTTTTTGAATCAACTGAAAGTCAAATGCAATTAAAAAAAAGTAATTAAATCAAGTGAAAGTCAATTACATTTAAACAAAGCTTTTTAAATCAAATGAAAGTTAAATGCATTCAAAAAAGCTAATTGAATCAAGTGAAAGTCTAGGTAATTCAAACAAAATTTTTTGAATCAAATGACTGTCAAATGAGTTCAACGATGCTAATTGAATCAAATGAAAGTCAAACACATTCAAACAAAGCTTTTTGAATCAAATGAAAGTCATATGCATTCAACAAAGCTAATTGAATCAAATGAAAGTCAATGGCATTCTAACAACCTAATTGAATCAAACGAAAGTCAATGGCATTCTAACAAACTAATTGAATCAAATGAAAGTCAACCACATTCAAACAAAGCCAATTGAATCAAATGAAAGTTAACCACATTCAAACAAAGCTAATTTAAATCAAGTGAAATTCAAACACATTCAAACAAAGCTTTTTGAATCCAAAGAAAGTCAAATGATTTCAAAAAAGCTAATTGAATCAAGTGAAAGTCAAACAAATTCAAACATAGCTTTTTGAATCAAATGATTGTCAAATGCATTCAACGATACTAATTGAATCATATGAAAGTCAAACACATTCAAACAAATCTTTTTGAATCAAATGAAAGTCAAATGCATTCAAACAGATCAAATTGAAATCAATTAAAAGTCAACCACATTCAAACAAAGCTAATTAAATCCAATGGAAGGCAAACACATTCAAACAAAGCTATTTGAATCAAATGAAAGTCAAACACATTCAAACAATGCTATCTGAATCAAATGAAAGTCAAATGCATTCAAAAAAGATAATTAAATCAAACGAAAGTCAAACACATTTAGACAAAGCTAATTGCATCAAATGAAAGTAAAAAATTCAAACAAAGCTAATTAAATCATATGAAAGTCAAATGCTTTCAAAAAAAGCTAATAAAATCAAGTAAAATTCCAAAGAATTCAAACAAAGCTTTTTGAATCAAATGATTGTTAAATGCATTCAACGAGGCTAATTGAATCATATGACAGTCAAACAAAACTTTTTGAATCAAATGAAAATCAAATGCATTCAACAAAGCAAATTGACTCAATTGAAAGTTAACCACATTCAAGCAAAGCTAATTGAATCAAATGAAAGTCAAACACATTTAAACAAAGCTATTTGAACCAAATGAAAGTCAAACACATTCAAGAAATGCTATTTGAATCAAATGAAAGTCAATCGCATTCAAAAAAGGTATTTAAATCAAGTGAAAGTCAAAATCATTCAAACAAAGCTATTTGAATCAAATTAAAGTCAAACACATTCAAACAAAGCTTTTTGAATTAAATGAAAGTCAAATGCATTAAACAAAGCTAATTGATTCAAATGAAAGTCAATCACATTCAAACAAAGCTAATTTAATCAAAATGAAAATCAAACACATTCAAACAATGCTTTTTTAAATCAAAAAATTCAAATGCATTCAAAATAGCGATTTGGATCAAGTGAAAGTCAAACAAAGCTTTTTGAATCAAATGATTGTCAAATCCGTTCAACGATGCTAATTGAATCATATGAAAGTCAAGCACATTCAAACAAATCTTTTTGAATCAACTGAAAGTCAAATGCAATTACAAAAAAGTAATTAAATCAAGTGAAAGTCAATTACATTTAAACAAAGCTTTTTAAATTAAATGAAAGTTAAATGCATTCAAAAAAGCTAATTGAATCAAGTGAAAGTCTAGGTAATTTAAACAAAGTTTTTTGAATCAAATGACTGTCAAATGCGTTCA
>NW_018743889.1:0-28516 GCF_001683475.1 Chenopodium quinoa | reverse complement strand
TGTCATTTGATTAAAATAGCTTTTTTTGAATGTGTTTGACTTTCATTTGATTCAATTAGCTTAGTAGAATGTATTTGACTTTCATTTGATTCAAATAGCTTTGTTTGAATGTGTTTGACTTTCATTTGTTTCAATTAGCTTTGTAGAATTTATTTGACTTTCACTTGATTCGAAAGCTTTGTTTGAATGTGTTTGACTTTCGTTAAATTCAATTAGCTTATTTTAAATGTGTTTGACTTTAATTTAATTCAATTAGCTTTGTAGAATGTATTTGACTTCCATTTGATTCAATTAGCTTTGTTTGAATATGTTTGACTTTTATATGATTCAATTAGCTTTGTAGAATGTATTTGACTTTTATTTGATTAATTAGCTTTGTTTGAATGTGTTTGACTTTCATTTGATTCAATTAGCTTTGTAGAATGTATTTGACTTTCATTTTAATCAAATAACTTTGTTTGACTGTGTTTGACTTTTATTTGATTCAATTTGCTTTGGAGAATGTATTTGACTTTCATTATTTCAAATAGCTTTGTTTGAATGTGTTTGACTTTCATTTGATTCAATTAGCTTTGTTTGAATGTGATTGACTTTCATTTGATTCAATTAGCTTTGTAGAATGTATTTGACTTTCATTTGATTCAAATAGCTTTGTTTGAACGTGTTTGACTTTCATTTGATACAATTAGCTTTTAGAATGTTTGACTTCCATTTGATTCAAATAGCTTTGTTTGAATGTTTAGACTTTCATTTGATTCAAATAGTTTTGTAGAATGCATTTCACTTTCATTTGATTTAAATAACTATGTTTTAAAGTGTTTGATTTTCATTTGATTCAAATAGCTTTATTTGAATGTGTTTCACTTTCATTTGATTCAATTAGCTTTGTAGAATGTATTTGACTTTCATTTGATTCAAAATCTCTGTTTGAATGTGTTTGACTTTCATTGATTCTTTGCTTTGTTTGAATGTGTTTGAATTTAAATTATTCAATTAGCTTCGTAGAATGTATTAGACTTTTATTTGATTTAATTAGCTTTGTTTTAATGTATTTGACTCTCATTTGATTCAAATAGCTTTGTTTGAATGTGTTTGACTTTCATTTGATACAAATAGCTTGTTTGAATGTGTTTTACTTTCATTTGATTCAATTAGCTTTGTAGAATGTATTTGACTTTCATTTGATTAAAATAGCTTTGTTTGAATGTGCTTGACTTTCATTTGATTCAATTAGCTTTGTTTGAATGTGTTTGACTTTCATTTGATTCAATTAGCTTTGTTGAATGTATTTGACTCTCATTTTGATTCAATTAGCTTTGTTTGAATGTGTTTACTTTCGTTTGATTCAATTAGCTTTGTAGAATGTATTTGACTCTCATTTGATTCAAATAGCTTTGTTTGAATGCGTTTAACTTTTCTTTTGATTCAATTAGCTTTGTAGAATACATTTCACTTTCATTTAATTTAAACAACTTTGTTTGAAATGTGTTTGACATTCATTTGACTCAAATAGCTTTATTTGATTGCGTTTGACTTGCATTTGATACAATTAGATTTGTAGAACGTATTTGACTTTCATTTGATTCAAATAGCTTTGTTTGAATGTGTTTGACTTTCATTTGATTCAATTAGCTTTGTAGAATGTATTTGACTTTCATTTTTGTCAAATAACTTTGTTTGACTGTTTGACTTTCATTTGTTTCAATTTGCTTTGTAGAATGTATTTTGACTTTCATTTTCTTCAAATAGCTTTTTTGAATGTGTTTGACTTTCATTTGATTCAATTAGCTTTGTAGAATGTATTTGACATTCATTTAATTAAAATAGCTTTGTTTGAATGTGTTTGACTTTCATTTGATTCAATTACCTTTGTTTGAATGTGTTTGACTTTCATTTGAATTAATTAGCTTTGTAGAATGTATTTGACTTTTCATTTGATTCAAATAGCTTTGTTTGAATGTGTTTGACTTTCAATTGATTTCAATTAGCTTTGTAGAATGTATTTTACTGTCATTTGATTCAAATAGCTTTATTTGAATGTGTTTCAATTTCATTTAATTCAATATGCTTTGTAGAATGCATTTCACTTTCATTTGATTTATATAGCTTTGTTTGAATGTGTTTGACTTTCATTTAAATTAAAAAGCTTTTTTTGAATGTGTTTGACTTTCATTTGATTTAAAAGACTTTTTTTGAATGTGTTTTGACTTTCATTTGATTCAATTAGCTTTGTAGAATGTATTTTACTTTTATTTTATTTATTAGCTATGTTTGATTTATTAGACTCTCATTTGATTCAAATAGCTTTGTTTTGAATGTGTTTGACTTTCATTTGATTCAATTAGCTTTGTAGAATGTATTTGACTTTCATTTGATTCAAATAGCTTTATTTGAATGTGTTTGACTTTCATTTGATTCAATTAGCTTTGTAGAATGTATTTGACTTTCATTTGATTCGAAATCTTCGTTTGAATGTGTTTGACTTTCATTTGATTCAATTAGATTTGTTTTGAATGTGTTTGACTTTAATTTTAATTCAATTAGATTTGTAGAATGTATTAGACTTTTATTTGATTTAATTAGCTTTGTTTGAATGTATTTTGATTCTCATTTGATTCAAATAGATTTGTTTGAATGTGTTTGACTTTCATTTGATTCAAATAGCTTTGTTTGAATGTGTTTGACTTTCATTTGATTCAATTAGGTTTGTAGAATGTATTGACTTTCATTTGATTTAAAATAGCTTTGTTTGAATGTGCTTGACTTTCATTTGATTCAATTAGCTTTGTTTGAATGTGTTTGACTTTTATTTGATTCAATTAGCTTTGTTGAATGAATTTGACTTTCATTTGATTCAATTAGCTTTGTTTGAATGTGTTTGACTTTCATTTGATTCAATTAGCTTTGTAGAATGTATTTGACTCTCATTTAATTCAAATAGCTTTGTTTGAATGCGTTTAACTTTCATTTGATTCAATTAGCTTTGTAGAATGCATTTCACTTTCATTTTATTTAAATAACTTTGTTTGAATGCGTTTGACTTTCATTTGATTCAAATAGCTTTATTTGAATGTGTTTGACTTTCATTTGATACAATTAGCTTTGTTGAACGTATTTGACATTCATTTGATTAAATTAGCTTTGTTTGAATATGTTTGACTTTTATATGATTCAATTAGCTTTGTAGATGTATTTGACTTTTATTTGATTTAATTAGCTTTGTTTGAATGTGTTTGACTTTCATTTGATTCAATTAGCTTTGTAGAATGTATTTGACTTTCATTTGAATCAAATAACTTTGTTTGACTGTGTTTGACTTTTATTTGATTCAATTTGCTTTGGAGAATGTATTTGACTTTCATTTGATTCAAAATCTTTGTTTGAATGTGTTGTTTGACTTTCATTTGAATTCAATTAGCTTTGTTTTGAATGTGTTTGACTTTCATTTGATACAATTAGCTTTGTTGAACGTATTTGACATTCATTTGATTAAAATGGCTTTGTTTAAATATGTTTGACTTTCATTTGATTCAATTAGCTTTAGTTGAATGTATTTGAGTTTCATTTGACTCAAATAACTTTGTTTGACTGTGTTTGACTTTCATTTGTTTCAATTAGCTTTAGTTGAATGTATTTGACTTTCATTTTATTCAAACAGCTTTGTTTGAATGTGTTTGACTTTCATTTGATTCAATTAGCTTTGTAGAATGTATTTGACATTCATTTAATTTAAATAGATTTGTTTGAATGTGTTTGACTTTCATTTGATTCAATTAGCTTTGTTTGAATGTGTTTGCCTTTCATTTATTCAATTAGCTTTGTAGAATGTATTTGACTTTCATTTAAATTAAAAAGCTTTGTTTGAATGAGTTTGACTTTCATTTGATTCAATTAGCTTTGTAGAATGTATTTTACTTTTATTCGATTCAATTAGCTTTGTTTGAATTTATTTCACTCTCATTTGATTCAAATAGCTTTGTTTGAATGTGTTTGAATTTCATTTGATTTAATTAGCTTTGTTTAAATATGTTTGACTTTCATTTGATTCAATTAGCTTTAGTTGAATGTGTTTGACTTTAATTTGATTCAATTTGCTTTGTTGAATGTATTTGACTTTCAGTTGATTCAATTAGCTTTGTTTGATTGTGTTTGACTTTCATTTGATTCAATTAGCTTTGTAGAATGTATTTGACTTTTATTTGATTTAATTAGCTTTGTTTGAATGTATTTGATTCTCATTTGATTCAAATAGCTTTGTTTGAATGTGTTTCACTTTCATTTTATTCAATAAGCTTTGTAGAATGGCATTTCACTCTCATTTTATTCAAATAGCTTTGTTTTGAATGTGTTTGACTTTCATTTGATACAATTAGCTTTGTAGAATGTATTTGACTGTCATTTGATTAAAATAGCTTTTTTTGAATGTGTTTGACTTTCATTTGATTCAATTAGCTTAGTAGAATGTATTTGACTTTCATTTGATTCAAATAGCTTTGTTTGAATGTGTTTGACTTTCATTTATTTCAATTAGCTTTGTAGAATTTTATTTGACTTTCACTTGATTCGAAAGCTTTGTTTTGAATGTGTTTGACTTTCGTTAAATTCAATTAGCTTATTTTAAATGTGTTTGACTTTAATTTAATTCAATTAGCTTTGTAGAATGTATTTGACTTCCATTTGATTCAATTAGCTTTGTTTGAATATGTTTGACTTTTATATGATTCAATTAGCTTTGTAGAATGTATTTGACTTTTATTTGATTTAATTAGCTTTGTTGAATGTGTTTGACTTTCATTTGATTCAATTAGCTTTGTAGAATGTATTTGACTTTCATTTGAATCAAATAACTTTGTTTGACTGTGTTTGACTTTTATTTGATTCAATTTGCTTTGGAGAATGTATTTGACTTTCATTTTCTTCAAATAGCTTTGTTTGAATGTGTTTGACTTTCATTTGATTCAATTAGCTTTGTTTGAATGTGATTGACTTTCATTTGATTCAATTCGCTTTGTAGAATGTATTTGACTTTCATTTGATTCAAAATCGCTTTGTTTGAACGTGTTTGACTTTCATTTGATACAATTAGCTTTGTAGAATGTCTTTGACTTCCATTTGATTCAAATAGCTTTGTTTGAATGTTTTAGACTTTCATTTGATTCAAATAGTTTTGTAGAATGCATTTCACTTTCATTTGATTTAAATAACTATGTTTGAAAGTGTTTGATTTCATTTGATTCAAATAGCTTTATTTGAATGTGTTTGACTTTCATTTGATTCAATTAGCTTTGTAGAATGTATTTGACTTTCATTTGATTCAAAATCTCTGTTTGAATGTGTTTGACTTTCATTTGATTCAATTAGCTTTGTTTGAATGTGTTTGACTTTAAGTTAATTCAATTAGCTTCGTAGAATGTATTAGACTTTTATTTGATTTAATTAGCTTTGTTTTAATGTATTTGACTCTCATTTGATTCAAATAGCTTTGTTTGAATGTGTTTGACTTTCATTTGATTCAAATAGCTTTGTTTGAATGTGTTTTACTTTCATTTGATTCAATTAGCTTTGTAGAATGTATTTGACTTTCATTTGATTAAAATAGCTTTGTTTGAATGTGCTTGACTTTCATTTGATTCAATTAGCTTCGTTTGAATGTGTTTGACTTTCATTTGATTCAATTAGCTTTGTAGAATGTATTTGACTCTCATTTGATTCAAATAGCTTTGTTTGAATGCGTTTAACTTTCTTTTGATTCAATTAGCTTTGTAGAATAAATTTCACTTTCATTTAATTTAAACAACTTTGTTTGAATGTGTTTGACATTCATTTGACTCAAATAGCTTTATTTGATTGCGTTTGACTTGCATTTGATACAATTAGATTTGTAGAACGTATTTTACTTTCATTTGATTCAAATAGCTTTGTTTGAATGTGTTTGACTTTCATTTGATTCAATTAGCTTTGTAGAATGTATTTGACTTTCATTTTTGTCAAATAACTTTGTTTGACTGTGTTTGACTTTCATTTGTTTCAATTTGCTTTGTAGAATGTATTTGACTTTCATTTTCTTCAAATAGCTTGTTTGAATGTGTTTGACTTTCATTTGATTCAATTAGCTTTGTAGAATGTATTTGACATTCATTTAATTAAAATAGCTCTGTTTGAATGTGTTTGACTTTCATTTGATTCAATTACCTTTGTTTTGAATGTGTTTGACTTTCATTTGAATAATTAGCTTTGTAGAATGTATTTGACTTTCATTTGATTCAAATAGCTTTGTTTGAATGTGTTTGACTTTCAATTGATTCAATTAGCTTTGTAGAATGTATTTTACTGTCATTTGATTCAAATAGCTTTATTTGAATGTGTTTGAATTTCATTTAATTCAATATGCTTTGTAGAATGCATTTCACTTTCATTTGATTTATATACCTTTGTTTGAATGTGTTTGACTTTCATTTAAATTAAAAAGCTTTTTTTGAATGTGTTTGACTTTCATTTGATTTAAAAGACTTTTTTTTGAATGTGTTTGACTTTCATTTGATTCAATTAGCTTTGTAGAATGTATTTAACTTTTATTTTATTTAATTAGCTATGTTTGATTTATTTGACTCTGATTTGATTCAAATAGCTTTGTTTGAATGTGTTTGACTTTCATTTGATTCAATTAGCTTAGTAGAATGTATTTGACTTTCATTTGATTCAAATAGCTTTATTTGAATGTGTTTGACTTTCATTTGATTCAATTAGCTTTGTAGAATGTATTTAACTTTCATTTAATTCGAAATCTTTGTTTGAATGTGTTTGACTTTCATTTGATTCAATTAGATTTATTTGAATGTGTTTGACTTTAATTTAATTCAATTAGATTTGTAGAATGTATTAGACTTTTATTTGATTTAATTAGCTTTATTTGAATGTATTTGACTCTCATTTGATTCAAATAGATTTGTTTGAATGTGTTTGACTTTCATTTGATTCAAATAGCTTTGTTTGAATGTGTTTGACTATCATTTGATTCAATTAGGTTTGTAGAATGTATTTGACTTTCATTTGATTAAAATAGCTTTGTTTGAATGTGCTTGACTTTCATTTGATTCAATTAGCTTTGTTTGAATGTGTTTGACTTTTATTTGATTCAATTAGCTTTGTTGAATGAATTTGACTTTCATTTGATTCAATTAGCTTTGTTTGAATGTGTTTGACTTTCATTTGATTCAATTAGCTTTGTAGAATGTATTTGACTCTCTTTTAATTCAAATAGCTTTGTTTGAATGCGTTTAACTTTCATTTGATTCAATTAGCTTTGTAGAATGCATTTCACTTTCATTTGATTTAAATAACTTTGTTTGAATGCGTTTGACTTTCATTTGATTCAAATAGCTTTATTTGAATGTGTTTGACTTTCATTTGATACAATTAGCTTTGTTGAACGTATTTGACATTCATTTGATTAAATTAGCTTTGTTTGAATATGTTTGACTTTTATATGATTCAATTAGCTTTGTAGAATGTATTTGACTTTTATTTGATTTAATTAGCTTTGTTTGAATGTGTTTGACTTTCATTTGATTCAATTAGCTTTGTAGAATGTATTTGACTTTCATTTGAATCAAATAACTTTGTTTGACTGTGTTTGACTTTTATTTGATTCAATTTGCTTTGGAGAATGTATTTGACTTTCATTTGATTCAAAATCTTTGTTTGAATGTGTTTGACTTTCATTTGATTCAATTAGCTTTGTTTGAATGTGTTTGACTTTCATTTGATACAATTAGCTGTGTTGAACGTATTTGACATTCATTTGATTAAAATAGCTTTGTTTAAATATGTTTGACTTTCATTTGATTCAATTAGCTTTAGTTGAATGTGTTTGACTTTCATTTAATTCAATTAGCTTTGTAGAATGTATTAGACTTTTATTTGATTTAATTAGCTTTGTTTTAATGTATTTGACTCTCATTTGATTCAAATAGCTTTGTTTGAATGTATTTGACTTTAATTTGATTCAAATAGCTTTGTTTGAATGTGTTTGACTTTCATTTGATTCAATTAGCTTTGTTGAATGTATTTGACTCTCATTTGATTCAATTAGCTTTGTTTGAATGTGTTTGACTTTCATTTGTTTCAATTTGCTTTGTAGAATGTATTTGAATTTCATTTTCTTCAAATAGCTTTGTTTGAATGCGTTTAACTTTCATTTGATTCAATTAGCTTTGTAGAATGCATTTCACTTTCATTTGATTTAAATAACTTTGTTTGAATGCGTTTGACTTTCATTTGACTCAAATAGCTTTATTTGAATGTGTTTGACTTTCATTTGATACAATTAGCTTTGTTGAACGTATTTGACATTCATTTGATTAAAATAGCTTTGTTTAAATATGTTTGACTTTCATTTGATTCAATTAGCTTTAGTTGAATGTGTTTGACTTTCATTTGATTCAATTTGCTTTGTTGAATGTATTTGACTTTCAGTTGATTCAATTAGCTTTGTTTGAATGTGTTTGACTTTCATTTGATTCAATTAGCTTTGTAGAATGTATTTGACTTTTATTTGATTTAATTAGCTTTGTTTGAATGTATTTGATTCTCATTTGATTCAAATAGCTTTGTTTGAATGTGTTTCACTTTCATTTGATTCAATTAGCTTTGTAGAATGCATTTCACTTTCATTTTATTCAAATAGCTTTTTTTGAATGTGTTTGACTTTCATTTGATACAATTAGCTTTGTAGAATGTATTTGACTGTCATTTGATTAAAATAGGTTTGTTTGAATGTGTTTGACTTTCATTTGATTCAATTAGCTTAGTAGAATGTATTTGACTTTCATTTGATTTAAATAGCTTTGTTTGAATGTGTTTGACTTTCATTTGTTTCAATTAGCTTTGTAGAATTTATTTGACTTTCACTTGATTCGAAAGCTTTGTTTGAATGTGTTTGACTTTCGTTAAATTCAATTAGCTTATTTTAAATGTGTTTGACTTTAATTTAATTCAATTAGCTTTGTAGAATGTATTTGACTTCCATTTGATTCAATTAGCTTTGTTTGAATATGTTTGACTTTTATATGATTCAATTAGCTTTGTAGAATGTATTTGACTTTTATTTGATTTAATTAGCTTTGTTTGAATGTGTTTGACTTTCATTTGATTCAATTAGCTTTGTAGAATGTATTTGACTTTCATTTGAATCAAATAACTTTGTTTGACTGTGTTTGACTTTTATTTGATTCAATTTGCTTTGGAGAATGTATTTGACTTTCATTTTTCTTCAAATAGCTTTGTTTGAATGTGTTTGACTTTCATTTGATTCAATTAGCTTTGTTTGAATGTGTTTGACTTTCATTTGATTCAATTAGCTTTGTAGAATGTATTTTACTTTTATTTGATTTAATTAGCTTTTTTTGAATTTATTTGACTCTCATTTGATTCAAATAGCTTTGTTTGGATGTGTTTGACTTTAATTTGATTCAATTAGTTTTGTAGAATGTATTTGACTTTCATTTGATTCAAATAGCTTTGTTTGAATGTGTTTGACTTTCATTTGATACAATTAGCTTTGTAAAATGTCTTTGACTTCCATTTGATTCAAATAGCTTTGTTTAAATGTTTTAGACTTTAATTTGATTCAAATAGTTTTGTAGAATGCATTTCACTTTCATTTGATTTAAATACCTATGTTTGAAAGTGTTTGATTTTCATTTGATTCAAATAGCTTTATTTGAATGTGTTTGACTTTCATTTGATTCAATTAGCTTTGTAGAATGTATTTGACTTTCATTTGATTCAAAATCATTGTTTGAATGTGTTTGACTTTCATTTGATTCAATTAGCTTTATTTGAATGTGTTTGACTTTCATTTGATTCAATTAGCTTTGTAGAATGTATTTGACTTTCAGTTGATTCAAAATCTTTGTTTGAATGTGTTTGACTTTCATTTGATTCAATTAGCTTTGTTTGAATGTGTTTGACTTTAATTTAATTCAATTAGCTTCGTAGAATGTATTAGACTTTTATTTGATTTAATTAGCTTTGTTTTAATGTATTTGACTCTCATTTGATTCAAATAGCTTTGTTTGAATGTGTTTGACTTTCATTTGATTCAAATAGCTTTGTTTGAATGTGTTTGACTTTCGTTTGATTCAATTAGCTTTGTAGAATGTATTTGACTCTCATTTGATTCAAATAGCTTTGTTTGAATGCGTTTAACTTTCATTTGATTCAATTAGCTTTGTAGAATACATTTCACTTTCATTTAATTTAAACAACTTTGTTTGAATGTGTTTGACATTCATTTGACTCAAATAGCTTTATTTGATTGCGTTTGACTTTCATTTGATACAATTAGATTTGTAGAACGTATTTGACTTTCATTTGATTCAAATAGCTTTGTTTGAATGTGTTTGACTTTCATTTGTTTCAATTAGCTTTGTAGAATGTATTTGACTTTCATTTATGTCAAATAACTTTGTTTGACTTTCATTTGTTTCAATTTGCTTTGTAGAATGTATTTGACTTTAATTTTCTTCAAATAGCTTTGGTTGAATGTGTTTGACATTCATTTGATTCAATTAGCTTTGTAGAATGTATTTGACATTCATTTAAATAAAATAGCTTTGTTTGAATGTGTTTGACTTTCATTTGATTCAATTACCTTTGTTTGAATGTGTTTGACTTTCATTTGAATTAATTAGCTTTGTAGAATGTATTTGACTTTCATTTGATTCAAATAGCTTTGTTTGAATGTGTTTGCCTTTCAATTGATTTAATTAGCTTTGTAGAATGTATTTTACTGTCATTTGATTCAAATAGCTTTATTTGAATGTGTTTGAATTTCATTTAATTCAATTTGCTTTGTAGAATGCATTTCACTTTCATTTGATTTATATAGCTTTGTTTGAATGTGTTTGACTTTCATTAAAATTAAAAAGCTTTTTTTGAATGTGTTTGACTTTCATTTGATTTAAAAAACGTTTTTTGAATGTGTTTGACTTTCATTTGATTCAATTAGCTTTGTAGAATGTATTTTACTTTTATTTTATTTAATTAGCTATGTTTGAATTTATTTGACTCTCATTTGATTCAAATAGCTTTGTTTGAATGTGTTTGACTTTCATTTGATTCAATTAGCTTTGTAGAATGTATTTGACTTTCATTTGATTCAAATAGCTTTATTTGAATGTGTTTGACTTTCATTTGATTCAATTAGCTTTGTAGAATGTATTTGACTTTCATTTGATTCGAAATCTTTGTTTGAATGTGTTTGACTTTCATTTGATTCAATTAGATTTGTTTGAATGTGTTTGACTTTAATTTAATTCAATTAGATTTGTAGAATGTATTAGACTTTTATTTGATTTAATTAGCTTTGTTTGAATGTATTTGACTCTCATTTGATTCAAATAGATTTGTTTGAATGTGTTTGACTTTCATTTGATTCAAATAGCTTTGTTTGAATGTGTTTGACTTTCATTTGATTCAATTAGGTTTGTAGAATGTATTTGACTTTCATTTGATTAAAATAGATTTGTTTGAATGTGCTTGACTTTCATTTGATTCAATTAGCTTTGTTTGAATGTGTTTGACTTTTATTTGATTCAATTAGCTTTGTTGAATGAATTTGACTTTCATTTGATTCAATTAGCTTTGTTTGAATGTGTTTGACTTTCATTTGATTCAATTAGCTTTGTAGAATGTATTTGACTCTCATTTTATTCAAATAGTTTTGTTTGAATGCGTTTAACTTTCATTTGGTTCAATTAGCTTTGTAGAATGCATTTCACTTTCATTTGATTTAAATAACTTTGTTTGAATGCGTTTGACTTTCATTTGATTCAAATAGCTTTATTTGAATGTGTTTGACTTTCATTTGATACAATTAGCTTTGTTGAACGTATTTGACATTCATTTGATTAAATTAGCTTTGTTTGAATATGTTTGACTGTTATATGATTTAATTAGCTTTGTAGAATGTATTTGACTTTTATTTGATTTAATTAGCTTTGTAGAATATATTTGATTTTCATTTGAATCAAATAACTTTGTTTGACTGTGTTTTACTTTCATTTGATTCAAAATCTTTGTTTGAATGTGTTTGACTTTCATTTGATTCCATTAGCTTTGTTTGAATGTGTTTGACTTTAATTTAATTCAATTAGCTTTGTAGAATGTATTAGACTTTTATTTGATTTAATTAGCTTTGTTTTAAAGTATTTGACTCTCATTTGATTCAAATAGCTTTGTTTGAATGTATTTGACTTTAATTTGATTCAAATAGCTTTGTTTGAATGTGTTTGACTTTCATTTGATTCAATTAGCTTTGTTGAATGTATTTGACTCTCATTTGATTCAATTAGCTTTGTTTGAATGTGTTTGACTTTCATTTGTTTCAATTTGCTTTGTAGAATGTATTTGAATTTCATTTTCTTCAAATAGCTTTGTTTGAATGCGTTTAACTTTCATTTGATTCAATTAGCTTTGTAGAATGCATTTCACTTTCATTTGATTTAAATAACTTTGTTTGAATGCGTTTGACTTTCATTTGATTCAAATAGCTTTATTTGAATGTGTTTGACTTTCATTTGATACAATTAGCTTTGTTGAACGTATTTGACATTCATTTGATTAAAATAGCTTTGTTTAAATATGTTTGACTTTCATTTGATTCAATTAGCTTTAGTTGAATGTGTTTGACTTTCATTTGATTCAATTTGCTTTGTTGAATGTATTTGACTTTCATTTTCTTCAAATAGCTTTGTTTGAATGTGTTTGACTTTAATTTAATTCAATTAGCTTTGTAGAATGTATTAGACTTTTATTTGATTTAATTAGCTTTGTTTGGATGTATTTGACTTTCATTTGATTCAATTAGCTTTGTTTGAATGTGTTTGACTTTCATTTGATTCAATTAGCTTTGTAGAATGTATTGACTTTTATTTGATTTAATTAGCTTTGTTTGAATGTATTTGATTCTCATTTGATTCAAATAGCTTTGTTTGAATGTGTTTCACTTTCATTTGATTCAATTAGCTTTGTGGAATGCATTTCACTTTCATTTTATTCAAATAGCTTTGTTTGAATGTGTTTGACTTTCATTTGATACAATTAGCTTTGTAGAATGTATTTGACTGTCATTTGATTAAAATAGCTTTGTTTGAATGTGTTTGACTTTCATTTGATTCAATTAGCTTAGTAGAATGTATTTGACTTTCATTTGATTCAAATAGCTTTGTTTGAATGTGTTTGACTTTCATTTGTTTCAATTAGCTTTGTAGAATTTATTTGACTTTCACTTGATTCGAAAGCTTTGTTTGAATGTGTTTGACTTTCGTTAAATTCTATTAGCTTATTTTAAATGTGTTTGACTTTAATTTAATTCAATTAGCTTTGTAGAATGTATTTGACTTCCATTTGATTCAATTAGCTTTGTTTGAATATGTTTGACTTTTATATGATTCAATTAGCTTTGTAGAATGTATTTGACTTTTATTTGATTTATTTAGCTTTGTTTTAATGTGTTTGACTTTCATTTGATTCAATTAGCTTTGTAGAATGTATTTGACTTTCATTTGAATCAAATAACTTTGTTTGACTGTATTTGACTTTTATTTGATTCAATTTGCTTTGGAGAATGTATTTGACTTTCATTTTTTTCAAATAGCTTTGTTTGAATGTGTTTGACTTTCATTTGATTCAATTAGCTTTGTTTGAATGTGTTTGACTTTCATTTGGTTCAATTAGCTTTGTAGAATGTATTTGACTTTCATTTGATTCAAATAGCTTTGTTTGAATGTGTTTGACTTTCATTTGATACAATTAGCTTTGTAGAATGTCTTTGACTTCCATTTGATTCAAATAGCTTTTTTTGAATGTTTTAGACTTTCATTTGATTCAAATAGTTTTGTAGAATGCATTTCACTTTCATTTGATTTAAATAACTATGTTTGAAAGTGTTTGATTTTCATTTGATTCAAATAGCTTTATTTGAATGTGTTTGACTTTAATTTGATTCAATTAGCTTTGTAGAATGTATTTGACTTTCATTTGATTCAAAATCTTTGTTTGAATGTGTTTGACTTTCATTTTATTCAATTAGCTTTGTTTGAATATGTTTGACTTTAATTTATTTCAATTAGCTTCGTAGAATGTATTAGACTTTTATTTGATTTAATTAGCTTTGTTTTAATGTATTTGACTCTCATTTGATTCAATTAGCTTTGTAGAATGTGTTTCGGGGGTTTTCTGATGTCCTGCGGGAGAGTTACAATTCCGAGACTGGAACCGGACGCCTGTACCTGCAAAATAACGGAGACTCCTGAGAGCTCCGCTTCCAACGGTCAAGTTAGTACCTGATTAAGGAGTAATTAATACGGAAATTAAAGTAATAAGACCTTTCTAGGTGAGAGTGTTTAATGTTGGTAATCTGCTTTGTTAGCGAGATTAGCCGGTTATTAGTGTTCCGTAATGTTTCTGTTCTTCTCTGTTCTTCAGGTGAGATTAACTGCTTGATCAATTGCTCTCTCAATTGCTTGATGTTCTCTTCATTCCCTTTAATGAGGATTAATTAAGTATTTATAGTCTTGAGAAGCGTGCCACTCTCTAGGTTTAGGGTAAACCTAGGGCTGACCTGGCCTCTAGACAGGATTGGGCCTTGTTGGCCGGTTTTCCCATTTGGCATGGGTGGACACGTGGCGTGCCTCGAATGGTCCGTAGAGGACGTATCTGTGATTGACACGTGGCAGGCTCCTATTGGCCTACGTGAAGGACACGTGGCGGAACCTGGTTGGTCCACTTGTCAGACGGTGATTGGTGGATAAAAATCCCCTAATCATTTGCCCCTCACAGGTGGCACGTGACTGGTCACGTGTCGCCTGTGACAGGTGTCGCACGGTGACAGGCGACGGCCTGCTACAGGTGTCACCTTGCAAACGGCCGAGAGATTTTCCCGCCCAAATTTTGAATTTGGAAGCGACCCTTCGCCTTCTCACTTTGCCTATATAAGGAAGTGCTGACTTCGGTCATTTTCACATTTGAGAACTTTGCGAGAACATTCGGACCCCTGAACTTGCTCTGACATTTCGGACCTTTTCTGCCTACCGCCTGTTCTGACAAGCCGACTGCACCGGATTTCCAGAACTTCATCAACCGTCACTCGTTCAGGTAACTCAGTTCTCTTACTCTTAATTTTCTTTTTATTTTTTGAAATGGCACCACGGAAGCACACGACACGACCTAAGTTAGTGATCAGCCGGTCACCGGGGACGGCTGAATCTAGGACTAGGAGTGCCGCCTGCCCTTTTCTGGACCCATCTTTGCCCTTTATACAAAGTCCGACTGTATCTGTGTCTATGCAGAACGTGATGGCCAGAACAAAAAAGACTCCTATGATCTCAAACTCAGACGGCTCCTCCCAAAGGGTGCTCATTAGTGAAACATCTGACCAGGCGCCAGATGTAGAATTGAAACGAGGCGGCTGCCAAGCCGACAGTTCTGAGAGAGGGGTCAAGGTGGTCCCTTCCCATTTGACCGTTGATATGTCTAATTTTCCTCCTGCTCCTTCTAAGGGAGAGGAGGCGGGCCCCTCTGGGAGAGGGGAGGAGTCGTCCTCTTCGGACTCGTCAGAGGACGAGTCCGAGTCCAGCTCTTCTGGCCACAGTTCTCTAGGCTCAGAAGAAAGAAACAGCCGCCTACAAGAGGCGAGACTTTCTCATGCAGTTGAGAAGGGGGACAATTGGGCGGAGCCGTCCGCCTCTTACAGAGAGGAAAACGCCCCCTACTACTGCATGGTACCCCGGGGCCGGATCGCAACCATGCAAGACAAAGTGGAGAGCTTTATTGCTAACCACAGAATGGGCCCGAAATTTTTACTGTTCGTGCCGGATCCAGAAGACACTGTCGTCTGGCCGGGTGGTACCAGCTATGATGACGGCTGCTTTGGCTGCTATGTGGCGGCCATCAAAGCTGGACTGCGCTTCCCATTACATCCGGCTGTTCAGCGGATTTTAGATGGGTATGATTTGGGGTTATGGCAGTTAGCCCCCAACTCTTGGGTAAACGTACTCGGCTATGTGGCCGGGTGCGAAATGTACGGGGTGGAGCCAAGCTTTGAGGCTTTCGCCCACATGAACTATCTCAGCCGGACCCCTAAGTCGGGAGGTACCGGCTGGTATCAATTAACAAGCCATAGGGGTTACCTCATGACGAGAGGTAAGGCGAACAAATGGAAGGATTGGCGGAACACCTTCCTTATCATTGAGGGTTCAGACACGGAGCTGAACCAACGTTTTAACAAGTGGAATAAGGATCCGCCTCTTCTCGCAGGCGGCCGCAGCATGCCGCCTGTTCCCCTAAAGGCTAAAAGAGAGATCCTAGACAAAGGACTCTTCAAAGTAGAGACTAGGGTGAACTCTACTTCAGGGGTACGAGAGCAAGTACCCCTAAACTGCGTCCCGAGCTTCAAGTGGCTCTATGACGAGTACTTTTTGGCCGCCTGTGGCCTTAGCAGTCGGTGCTCTAGAGGTAGCCGGCCTGACAAATACTCTGTTTTTTCACGCCTTGTTTACTTGGGATTTTTCTAACTTTGCTGTTCATTTTTTGCAGCTGACGCCATGAGTAAAATAACAGCATCCAAGACTGCGGCGGCCATGTTGCGGGCCTCTCTCATGCAACATTCTTGTACCGACTCCCCCAACAAGGGGGCACCCTTGGTAGGCTTCGAAAAACTCTTCTTCTTTTAGGAGTTGTCTTATGCATATACTAACTCTTTTTATTTTCAGTCGGGCACTCCAAGAGCTTCTTCCTCGCAACAGCCGGACCCCAAGGCCCGGAGGACGACTGTTGCAAGCTCTCCTGGGTCTTCCAGGAAAACAGTGGCGGCTGAGAAGCAGCCGGCCACTTCTTCTAAAACCCCGGCGGGGCCGCCTAGAAGTATGGACAATTACTTGTAAAACTTTTACACTTGCTTCCTTCTTGACTAGATCTAACTTGCTTTTTTACGCTTGATGCAGCCGGCCCTCAGGGGCTTGACTTGGTTGTGGTAGCCAAGTCCATGATCAAAGTAGTTCCTCCATCTGAAAGGGAGGCGGTCAGGGGTGCCGGCACCCTTGACCTTGATGGGATTGCAGGGGTCCTTGCTGAGGTATACTTCTTTGAGTATTTGAATTCCAGGACGCCTGTTATCTTTTTTGTTTGGAAACTGACGCCTGTTTTCTTTTTGTACTTAGGCCCTGCTCCGAGTTAACAGCCTTCGCAAGCCGATTGATCGGAAAAACAAAGAGGTAAAGGCCGCAAAAGCTATGGCCGCCTCCAACTGTGATAAGGCAATGTTTCAAATTGCCCAAAATGAAGTACTGACCATTGATATTCTTTATTATCAGGCGCAGGCTACCGCCGCTGTTCGGGCTCAGTTAGAGGCGGCCCAGAAGAAGAATGACGAGCTGGAGGCGACCGTCACAAATCTTAAGGCCGAGCTGAAACCTCTTCGCCAAAAAATGCACTCTTACGAAGCCATGGAGAAATCTTTGGCCAACGTAAAAGAACGCCTGGTGAGCCAAGAGAAGAGTCTTACCCAAGAGCTCTCGGAAAAGGCCGAGCAAGAGAAGAAAGAGCTCGTCCGGGAGATGGTGGAAGACTCCGCTCAAATCCAGCGCATGACCTGGGGCCGCCTGTTCCCCAATGCCGACTTTGCCTCATGGGAAAGAACGTACCGCCAGTGTTCGGAAACATATAATCAAGAGATCCTGGCGGCTGCTGAAGAAGAGGCGTTGGGAGATGCGTTGGAGGAGGAGGAAGAGCCGGTTGTGGCGCTTGTGCCACTTGGGGGTAAGGCATCAAAAGAGGATGCAGCTGAAGCCGAGTCCAGCAAGAAGAGTGCTGACCAGGCGGCAGCTGCTAATACTGAACTGCCCCCTTCTTAAGCTTAATGTATTTTTTCCACGGCCTGCGTGCCGTTTGCTTTGTATTTACCCGGCCAGGGGGCCGGGGCTTTGAATATTTTGCTGGTCTTTAATGACCGGCTTATTTTTAATCAAATTTTTGTTTTGATTCAAATTTGTCTAAGTATTCCATATCTAATATCCCATTGTTCACTAGACCGACTGTTGTACATGGCCGAACGTTGCAGACAGGTACAAATAGTAAGTATGCCGCCTATGCCCCTGGACGACTGGTTGTCTGTTTCCAGGATAGACGATCAGTCGGCCATTTATTCAATCGGTATTCGAACTATTTATTCAATCGGTCTGACCAAGTAAATAGTATTACCTAGTCGCCAAGGAATTAAGTAGGATAACAAGCGGCGGGTACCGGTTGTTTCCCTTTATTGCCAATGTTGGCTTTTAACTCGTAATTTGTTAACCTAGCAAGAGTAGTGGTTGAGAGTCCCTGTTTGTTAAAAACAGGCGGACGACTCATACCTTTTAGGCTCCATACTAAGTTTGAGTGACTATTAAGTTAACATAGGAGTTACTTAGTCTTCGTCACACTCTAGATTGAATAGTAGAGGTACCAGGCGGCGGAGGCCGGCTGATCCTCTTGATTTGCCAATGTTTGTTGGCTATTAACTCAATAGGTTACCTAGTAGGAATAGGGGTTTGAGTGCCCTTGTTTGTTTAAAACAGGCGGACGACTCAAACCTTTTAGGTTCCATACCAAATTTGAAGGAGTGACTATGAGTTAACGTTGGAGTTACTCAGTCGCCGTCACTTTTGTTTGAGAAGTAGAGGTACCAGGCGGCGTAGGCCGGCTAGACCCCTTGATTCGCCAATGTTTGTTGGCTATTAACTCAATAGGTACCCCCTGCATTTATCCCAAGTAATACAGGCGGTCATCTGACTCAGATGTCAACTGCTACCACTGGTTTAGTTAGTGATAGAGTTATCCTTGTCTCAAAAACGGCTACGTGGTTGCCCTTGGGGACAGTCGTATAGGTGCCGTGTAATTAGTTTATAGAACAATGTTCCACCCAAAAGGGAGCTGCTCTCTGTGATCCAAAGTGGACATCTAATGAACCTGTTGCTTTAGTCTTAGAGACTCTTGGATTTTATCCATTTACAAAGAAGGCTGAAGTTCTATGTTGCATTTCATGGGTAGATTGAAGATTGGGAGCATGGCGCGCTTCACTACAGATTTGGCACGTTTCACTGCTATTTTGGGCGTGTGGATCCTAAGCCATTTACTAGCTATTATTATCTTATATTTTAGTTAATGTTGCTGAAATAATGCCAAGAGTTTAGCTCTTTGGCCGGTTGTAATAAGAAGTTATCATTAGGCTTTATTATGCTTTTATTGTTTAGCTTAAATCAAGGAGGAAAACTGCTGGCTTTTGGCTGTTCATGCTTGGACGGTTTTTCCTTGAATTTTGGTGTGTTTTTGCTGCTCCTTTCCTCTATAAAAGGGAGAGCAAAACAGAAATAAAAACCAGTTTTGAGTTTGGATAAAAAACCTTGTGTTTTAGCATTTTAACTTAGAGTTTGTCTCAAGTTCAAGTGTTCCCTTATTGCTTTGAGTAAGTCTTGAGTGATAAGCTTAGGAGAGATTGAGTGAGTCTTATCTCTGGCCTAAAACCCCAAAACTTTGAGTGTGTCCTTGAGTTTTGGCCCTTTTATATTGTTCCATGATATTTGAGTATTCTAACTATAAGTATTTTTAAATCCATCAACCCATATTCGGGAGGGTGTATTTAGATTTACATCATCTGGTATCAGAGCCTAGTTAAGGGTTTCTTGAAGAAAATCGAGTTTGAAGGCGTTTTGGAGCAAAACGGCAGAATTCAATCAGTTTGGAGTTGCGGTTTGAGAAGGACATATCTCCTTCGTTTTCTGTCCAAATCGAGTTATTTCTTTTTTGAATCAGGATATTTTTTTGCGTACATTACTCACAAAAATTTTCAGATATTTTGGAGTTTTTCTGCTAATAAACTGGGCAGGTTTTTCGCAGCAACGCAGAAAAGAGGCAAAACCGGGAAGGCAGAATTCAATTGAAGATTTCTCCCTCATCCGAAAAGCTTTTGAGGAATTTCTTTTTTGCAAATTGGTTGTTTTGATCTGAATATTCTGAATTTGTAAGCCTTTGAGAGTCTAGAGGCAATTTTCGTTTTTCATTTTGTCTCTAATTTCGGCAGTTTTCATTGTACTTGTAATATCCAAGCAAAAATAGTGGAAATCATGTCTAGTGAGGAGCTTGCTAGAATGTTGCAAGTAATCACTGAAAAATTGGAGAATTTGGAGAAAAAAACAGAAGAGAGTGAAGTCTCTAGGGCACAACAAGATACTAGGATGGATGCCATATCTGATATGCTCCTTAAAGCCACTAGGAAAATAAATGAATTAGAGGAGGAGGATGAAAATAGTGGTAACAATTTTAGACAATTTGATGAAGATAGGGGTCTAAAAAATTGATATGCATGAATTTGATGGAGGGCATGATTGTGAGGCTTTCTTAGATTGGGTTAGGCAAATTGAAACCGTTTTTGATTACAAGGGGTATGATGATAGGAAACGGTTCAAGTTGGCTGTCCTTAAACTCACTAAACTAGCTGCATTGTGGTATGAAAACCTCAAGTCAAATAGAAGAAGAGAAGGGAAAGATAAGATAGACTCATGGGAAAAATTAAAAAAGAAAATGAGGGAAAAATGGGTAAGTAAAGAGTATGAGCAAGATCAATACTTAAAATTAACCCACCTATCACAAGAAAACATGAGTGTGGAGGATTACATAAAAGAATTTGAAAGGTTAGGCTTGACTTGCGACTTGCAAGAAAAGGAGGCTTACAAATTGCTAGATTTGTCAAGGGGTTGACCAAAGAAATTAATAGGAAAGTGGAAGTTACTCATTATGCCACTTTTAGTGATGTATGCAAACTAGCTTTGAAGTATGAGTCTCAACTTAAAGAAGAAAGGGAGAAAGAGAAGCCCAAAAATTCTTCTTTCAAGAATACTTCGAAATTTACTCCTTTCAACTCTAAAGGGAGTACTTTTCAAAGTAAAACCTTTTCACCTAGCTCATCAAAAGGGAAAGAAAAACAAGTAGTTTCGCCTAGTGAGCTTTCAACTAGGAGAAAATGCTTCAAGTGTCATGGGAGAGGGACATATTGCATCGGAATGTCCTAGTAAGAGTGTGTTAACAGCCTCTCAATGTGCTCTCACGGATGAGGAGGAGAAGGTCTATAACTTTGTGGCTCATGAGGAGGGTTGCGAGTTTGATGAAGAGTATGAGGAAGAGATTCAACCCGAAGATGAGTTCAACATGATGGTGGTTCGTAGAATCTTGTATAATGAACCCGAAATTGATCTTAAACAACAAAACAACTTGTTCCACACTAGATGCAAGATAGGAGAGAAGACTTGCAATGTGATTGTTGATAGTGGTGCCCAAAACAGATGTTGTTTCATCCGAGGCTGTGAGTAAATTGAAGCTACCCACTAGAGACCATGGTGAACCTTACAAGCTCAATTGGTTGAATGATGGCACAAGCATTAGAGTCAAGAAGCAAGCATTGGTGTCTTATTCCATTGGAGGGTTCGAAGATGAGCGTTGGTGTGATATTCTTCCTATGGATGCGTGTCATTTGTTGCTTGGAAGACCGTGGCAGTTTGATCATGATTCGGAGCATAAAGGGAAAAACTAATGTGTATATTGTAACTACCAAAAAATGGTAGAAAAGTTAAGTTAGTGCCTTTACCTCCTAAAGTTGCTAAGAAAGAAAAAGAGAAAAGCAACTATCTTGTAACTTGTAATGAATATGAACGAATAATGAAAGAAATGGGGGAGGGTATGCTTTGGTGGTAAGGACCAAAGATGATAATGGTACTACTTGTATTAACTCATCCATGCTAAATGAGTTATTAGAAGAGTACCAAGATGTGTTCCCCAATGACTTGCCCAAAGGCCTACCTCCAATTAGAGGCATTGAGCACGCCATTGACTTAATTCCAGGAGCACCTTTGCCCAACAAGGCTGCCTATAGGTGTAATCCGGAAGAGAGTAAGGAACTTGAAAAGCAAGTGAACGAATTACTTGAGAGAGGTTATGTGAGAGAAAGCCTTAGTCCTTGCGCGGTTCCAGCCCTCTTAGTACCAAAAAAAGATGGTACTTGGAGAATGTGTGTTGATAGTCGTTCCATTAACAATATAACGGTCAAATACCGTTTTCCTATGCCTCGATTGCAAGATATGTTAGATGAGTTGAGTGGTGCCTTAGTCTTTTCCAAAATAGATTTAAGGATGGGTACCATCAAATGAGAATTCGAGAGGGGGATGAGTGGAAGACGGCTTTCAAAACAAAACAAGGGTTGTATGAGTGGTTAGTGATGCCATTTGGGCTTTGCAACGCCCCAAGCTCCTTCATGAGATTGATGAATGAAGTTCTCCGGCCTTTTCTTAATGATTTTGTTGTTGTTTACTTAGATGACATTCTTGTGTATAGTAAAAAACAATGATGATCATGTAATTCATTTGAGGAGATTGTTTGAAAAATTGAGGGAGGTGAAGTTGTATGGTAAGCTTGAAAAATGTGTATTCATGACTCCTAGTGTTGTATTCTTAGGATACATTGTAACAGGAGAGGGGGTTCATGTAGATCCGGAGAAGGTAAAAGCAGTCCAGTCTTGGTTGGCTCCAACCAATGTGCACGAAGTTAGAAGTTTTCATGGACTTGCCTCCTTCTATAGGCGGTTCATCAAAAAACTTCTCTACCATCATGGCTCCAATCACCGAGTTGACCAAAAGGGGTGAGTTCGTATGGGAAGAAAATGCTCAACGAGCCTTTGAGAAGGTTAAACATATGCTTTGCAACGCTCCTATACTTGTGCTACCAGATTTCAACAAAGTGTTTGAGGTAGAGTGTGATGCAAGTGGGATTGGAATAGGTGTTGTTTTGATTCAAGAGAAGAAGCCCGTGAGTTACTTTAGTGAGAAGTTGAATGGGGCTAAGTTGAACTATTCCACTTATGACCGTGAGTTCTATGCCATAGTTAGAGCACTTGATCATTGGTCTCACTACCTTAGACCAAAACCATTTGTTCTTCATTCCGATCATGAGGCTCTAAAATTTATTCATGGGCAACAAAAACTCAACAAGAGACATGCTAAATGGGTGGAGTTTCTCCAATCATTTACCTTTAGCTCCAAGTACAAGGATGGAAAGAGTAATGTTTGTGGCCGATGCATTGTCTCGTCGGAGCTACTTACTTTCCATGGTGGATGCTAAGATCTTGGGTTTTGAACAACTCAAGGAATGTTACATAAATGATCCCGACTTTGCTAGTGAGATAGAGAATCCTACCAAAGAGTTTGTGAGACAAGATGGCTACCTCTTTAAAGGTAACAAGCTATGTGTTCCGAAGAGTGGGGTTAGGGAGTTATTAGTGAGAGAAGTGCATGGTGGAGGTTTAGCCGGTCATTTTGGGATACAAAAGACTCTTGATATTCTAGGTGAACACTTCTATTGGCCTAGAATGATCAAGGATGTTACTCATGTTGTAGAGAGATGTGCTACTTGTCAAAAGGCTAAGGGACACTTCACAAAGGGTCTTTATACTCCGTTGCCAGTTCCGGATGCTCCATGGGAAAGTGTTAGCATGGATTTCATTGTTGGATTGCCTCGCACTCAAAGGGGAAGAGATAGCATCATGGTTGTTGTAGATAGATTCTCTAAAATGGCACACTTTGTAGCTTGTAATAAAACTGATGATGCCGTGAAAGTGGCCGAGCTGTACTTCAAGGAAATTGTCAAACTCCATGGCATTCCTCGAAGTATAGTATCTGATAGGGACTCCAAATTCCTTAGTCACTTTTGGAGAACCCTATGGAAACTTGTGGGTACCAAGTTACTATTTAGTACCTCTCATCATCCCCAAACCGATGGGCAAACCGAGGTCACTAATAGAACTTTGGGTACTTTGTTTACGAGGTCTTGTGAGCAAAACGCAAAAAGATTGGGACATGAAATTAGCCCATGCGGAGTTTGCTTACAATAGAGCTCATTCCCTAACTACTTCCCGTTCTCCATTTGAAGTAGTTTATGGAGTGAACCCATTTGTGCCGATTGATCTTGTTCCTATGGTTAAGAGTGACATGGTAGAGAAAGATGCTAAAAAGAGGGTGGAAACCTTTCAAAAAACCTGTGAGCAAGTGAAGAAAAGAATTGAGGAGATGAATAAAAAATACCAAGAGCGAGCCAATAAGAAACGCAAACAGCCTATTTTTCATCCCGGGGACTTGGTTTGGGTGCATTTGAGGAAGGAGAGGTTCCCTAAGCTTCGCAAAAAACAAGCTTATGCCTCGTTCTGATGGTCCTTTTAAGGTTCTTGAGAGGGTGAACGATAGTGCTTACAAAATTGAGCTACCAGACGAATTGATGGGTGTTAGTGCGACTTTCAATGTAGGGGATTTATCACCATACTTTGATGATTCAAGTTTGAGGGCAAAACTCTTTTGAAGAAGGGGGGGAATGATCCAAAGTGGACATCTAATGAACCTGTTGCTTTAGTCTTAGAGACTCTTGGATTTTTATCCATTTACAAAGAAGGCTGAAGTTCTATGTTGCATTTCATGGGTAGATTGAAGATTGGGCGCATGGCGCGCTTCACTACAGATTTGGCACGTTTCACTGCTATTTTGGGCGTGTGGATCCTAAGCCATTTACTAGCTATTATTATCTTATATTTTAGTTAATGTTGCTGAAATAATGCCAAGAGTTTAGCTCTTTGGCCGGTTGTAATAGGAAGTTATCATTAGGCTTTATTATGCTTTTATTGTTTAGCTTAAATCAAGGAGGAAAACTGCTGGCTTTTGGCTGTTCATGCTTGGACGGTTTTCCTTGACTTTTGGTGTGTTTTTGCTGCTCCTTTCCTCTATAAAAGGGAGAGCAAAACAGAAATAAAAACCAGTTTTGAGTTTGGATAAAAAACCTTGTGTTTTTAGCATTTTTAACTTAGAGTTTGTCTCAAGTTCAAGTGTTCCCTTATTGCTTTGAGTAAGTCTTGAGTGATAAGCTTAGGAGAGATTTGAGTGAGTCTTATCTCTGGCCTAAAACCCCAAAACTTTGAGTGTGTCCTTGAGTTTTGGCCCTTTTATCTTGTTCCATGATATTTGAGTATTCTAACTATAAGTATTTTTTAAATCCATCAACCATATTCGGGAGGGTGTATTTAGATTTACATCACTCTGCGACGAATTTCATCCGGAGGGATGCCGTCGGACGCCTGCTATGATGTTGGGACAGGTCGTATTAGTTTT
Organism: Chenopodium quinoa; assembly: GCF_001683475.1. Lineage (NCBI taxonomy): Eukaryota > Viridiplantae > Streptophyta > Magnoliopsida > Caryophyllales > Amaranthaceae > Chenopodium > Chenopodium quinoa. Next base: position 3,281 of record NW_018743889.1, on the reverse strand, counting down.
TGTAGATTTGATCAGGTGGCTTGGCGCCTGGTCTGATCATTCGGCCTGTGGCCTTGGTAAGTTCTTGGTGAACGTAGGTGCTAAGTAAAAGAAGGGTAGCCGCCTGTTAGGGCACAGGGTCGGCCAGGCCCTAATCTTTTTAGCTAAGTACTGTGAGTAAAATACTCAATGGAGAGTAGCCGACTGTAAAGGTACAGACGGCATGCCCCTCTGAAGATAGAGTGAAAAACTCAATGGAGAGTAGCCGACTGTAAAGGAACAGACGGCATGCCCCTCTGAAGATAGAGTGAAAAACTCAATGGAGAGTAGCCGACTGTAAAGGTACAGACGGCATGCCCTCTGAAGATAGAGTGAAAAAACTCAATGGAGAGTAGCCGACTGTAAAAGGTACAGACGGAATGCCCCTCGTAATACAAAATTGAATAGTAAGTGCAAACTTTATTAAAGTAGCTCTTTACTTTACATCATTCAGAAGAAATATTTTTTTAAGGTTATCTACATTCCAAGTTCGAGGCAATGGTTGTCCGTCTGGTGTTTCCAGACGGTAGGTACCGTCCCTGACTTCCTCATAGATTCCGGTAGGGTCCTTCCCAGTTGGGAGTTAGTTTGCCAGACTCATTAGCCCCTACCAACTGCTTCCATTTTTCTAAGTACAAAGTCCCTACTTTGAGTGGACGCCTGTGTACTTTTTTGTTGTATGATCTAGTCATTCTCAGGCGATAGATCTCATGGCGCAAAACAGCATTGCCCCTCTTTTCAGGAAGTGAGTCTAATGCCAGGCGCATGGCTTCCCAGTTTGCCTCTTCGTCATATAGCATTACCCGAAGAGTCGGCTCGTAGTGTTCTATTGGAAGAACAGCTTCCGCACCATAAGTTAGGAGGAATGGTGTTTTTCCAGTCGCCCCTTTTTTCAGTCGTCCTAATGGCCCAGAGAACGTGTGGTAGTTCATCCGCCCATAGGCCGCCTGCTCGTTCAATTTTTTTCTTGAGACCGTCTGAGATGATTTTATTAAAGGCTTCTACCTGGCCGTTTGCTTGTGGACGGCCGACAGATGCAAAGTAGTGTGCAATTCCTTGGTCTCCCAACCAGCTTTTGAGAACAGGCGTCTCAAATTGGGGACCATTATCAAAAACCATAGACATGGGAACCCCGAACCGAGTGATGACGTTTTTCAAATGAATGAAATTACATCTTTCGTCTTGATTCCCTTTACAGCCTCCGCCTCTACCCATTTAGTGAAGTAGTCAACGGCAACAAGTATATACCTTCTGCCGCCTGTAGCAGGCGTATATGGACCCAGAATGTCCATGCCCCACTTAGCAAACGGTAGTGGGCTGTGAAATGGTAGTGAGGTCAGTAGCCGGACGGTGAATTAATTTGCCAAACCTTTGGCACTTGTCACATTTTTTCACCATCTCCATTGCATCTGCTTCCAAAGTAGGCCAAAAGTAGCCCTGTCGCCTTGCCCTTTTGAGCAAGCATCCTACCACCTATATGAGAAGCACAGTAACCAGAGTGAAGATCATCTATTATCTCTCGTCCCTTTTCAGGAGTAACACACTTTAAGAAGGGTTGAAGGTACCCCCTCTTGTGAAGTTCTCCCTGTATCATTTCAAAACAGGAGGCTCGTTTTTTCAGTGCTGCCGCCTGTTGAGGATCATCCGGCAGTGTACCGTTTGTCAGATATGCCTTGATTGAATCCATCCAGGTTGAGCTTCTGTCTAGGATTCCAATAGGGTTTTCCTCGATGCTTCTCTTCTCCATTACTTCCCAAAAAACAGTTCGAGGAGTATCGGAGGAGGCGGATGATGCTAATTTTGACAGTGCATCCGCCTGGTTGTTTTCTGATCTCGGCACTTGGATCAGATGGAAATCCTCAAGGGAGCCGACTGCTTGTCGGACCGCCTGTAAATACTTGATCATGGCCGGATGGGTTGCTTCGTATTCGCCATTGTACTGACTCACTATCAATTGTGAATCAGAACAGGCGTCTATTTTTCTTGCCCCTGCCGCCTTGCACATGCGGATCCCGGCTAGTAAAGCTTCATATTCTGCCTCATTGTTTGAAGCCTGAAAACTGAAGCGCAGAGCATACTCGAACATGTCGCCCTCTGGAGATTGACATACGACGCCTACTCCACAACCATTTGCAGTAGAGCTTCCGTCCACATATACCTTCCAGACTTGGTCTGGAACTAGAGAGTCAGGAGGACGAGTCATCTCTTCAATAAAGTCAGCAAAGGCTTGCCCCTTCACTGCTTTTCTAGGCTCGAAAGTAACTTCGAGGCTCTGTATTTCTATGGCCCATTTGATCATTCGTCCTGACGACTCCATGATGGTAAGGGGCCGCTTGATTGGTTGGTCTGTATACACGACGACTGCATGTGCCAAAAAGTAGGGCTTTAATTTTTTAACAGCCATGAAGAGTGCAAGACCAAATTTCTCCACTAGGGGATACCTCAACTCGGCATTTTTCAGTACGTGACTGACAAAGTAGACCGGGTGCTGACAGCCGTCCCTTTCAGCAAGGAGAACAGCGCTTAACGCATGATCAGAGACGGCCAGGTACATGTAGAGATCCTCTTTGGGCAAAGGGCTGACCAGCCTCGGCAAGGAATGCAAGTGAACTTTTAATTTCTGGAAGGCGGCCTCAGCATCCGGTCCCCATTCAAACCTTGCCTTTTTCTTAATTTGCCTGGAAAAAGTATAGGCATTTGTCGCCTGATCGGCTTAGGAATCTCCCCAAGGCCGCCAGACAACCTGTTAACTTCTGAACCTCTCGGATGGTACGAGGCGACTGCATGTCAATGACCGCCTGCACCTTCTCAGGGTTCGCCTCTATTCCTCTCTGATTGATAAGGAATCCGAGAAATTTCCCAGACTCAACTCCAAATACACATTTCTTGGGATTGAGCATGACATGGTGCCGCCTGAGTGTGGCGAAAGTTTCTCGGAGGTCCGTCAGATGATCTTTCTGAAGTTTAGTCTTGACAATCATATCATCAATATATGCCTCGACGTTTCTCCCAATCTGATCAAAGAACACAGTGTTTATCATTCGTTGGAAGGTAGCCGGGGCATTCTTAAGACCAAACGGCATGACCGTGTAACAATATAACCCCTGATCAGTGACGAAGGCCGTCTTCTCCTGATCTTTCTTCCACAAGGGAATTTGATGGAAACCAGAATAGGCGTCCATAAAACTCATCAAGGCATGACCCGCTGTTGAGTCGACCAGGTTATCAATTTTAGGCAGAGGGTAACTGTCTTTGGGGCACGC
>NW_018743888.1:0-79818 GCF_001683475.1 Chenopodium quinoa | reverse complement strand
CATTGTCATTGATTTTCCACGATTTCAAATGGACCTTCGGCTCTTGGCATAAGTTTGTTCTTTCTTTTGCTAGGAAACCTCTCTTTCCTCATGTAAATCCACACTAAGTCACCAACTTCAAATTGCTTCACGTTTTTCACCCTCTTGTTGGCTTGTTTCTTGTAGACTTCATTTGCTTTCTCAATGTTCTTCCTAACTTCCTTGTGGACCTTCAACATGAACTCGGCTTGTTCCTTAGCTCCACCATGAACGAACTTGTCTTGTGGCAAAGCTATGAGATCAATAGGAACATAAGGATTGACACCATAGACTACTTCAAAAGGAGAGTACTTTGTAGTAGCACTAGGAGTCCGATTGTAAGCAAACTCGGCATGAGCTAGCTTGACATCCCAATCCTTAGCACTCTTACTAACCAAGGTCCTAAGCAACGAACCCAGAATTCTATTCACCACTTCAGTTTGCCCATCGGTTTGTGGATGGTGTGAAGTAGAAAACAGCAACTTTGTTCCCATTAGGCGCCATATTGATTTCCAAAAATGACTAAGAAAAATTTTGTATCACGATCGGACACAATGGTGCGTGGCACCCCATGAAAACGAACCACTTCTTCAAAGTATAACTTAGCCACTTTCATAGCATCTTCGGTTTTGTGACAAGGAATGAAATGAGCCATTTTTGAAAACCGATCAACAACCACCATGATTGAGTCTTTACCCCTTTGAGTTCTAGGTAAAGCCACAATGAAATCCATGCTCACATCCTCCCAAGGTCTTTCCGGAACTGGCAAAGGCTTGTAGAGACCTTTGTGAAACACCATCTTGGCCCTTTGACAAGTAGAACAACGACTAACCACATGATGAACCGTGGCTAACATCTTCGGCCAATAAAAGTGAGCTTGAAGAAGCTCCATTGTTTTTTGAATCCCCACGTGACCAGCTAGACCTCCTCCATGAGCCTCATGAATCAACAAGCTTCTAATTGGACACTTAGGAATGCATAACCGATTTCCCTTAAAAAGAAAGTCATCATGTAAGGAAAATAAGTCATATACTCCATGGACACATTTCTGTATTATTTCAATGAAATCTCCATCCTCTTTGTAGTATGCTTTGATCAAATCAAACCCAAGAACCTTTTGCTTCGACAACTCCAAGCAAATTGTGTCTCCTAGATAAGGCATCCGCAACAACATTAGCCTTTCCACTCTTGTATTTAGAGGAAAAGTTAAAGGTTTGCAAGAATTCAACCCATTTAGCATGTCTTGAATTCAGCTTCTTTTGACCATGGATGAACCTTAAAGATTCATGGTCCGAATGTAATATGAACGGTTGTGGTCTCAAGTAATGTGACCAATGATCTAGAGCTCGTACCATAGCATAGAACTCTTTATCATAGGTGGAATAGTTCAACTTGCCTTGACTCAACTTTTCACTGAAATAAGCAATTGGACGTCCTTCTTGAATCAAAACTGCTCCAATCCCCTTCCCACTTGCGTCACACTCAACTTCAAATGGCTTGGAAAAATCAGGGAGTGCAAGAATAGGAGTGTTGCACATTTTCTCCTTGACTTCTTCAAAGGCCTTTTGAGCTTGTGTAGTCCATTCAAACGTCCCCTTCTTAGTACACTCAGTTATAGGAGCCATGAGTGTGCTAAAATTCTTGATAAATCTTCTATAGAAAGAAGCTAGGCCATGGAAAGAACGGACCTCCGTGAGTGTTTTTGGACTAGGCCATGATTGAATTGCTTCAACCTTGCAAGGATCCACCTTCACGCCATCACCTGAAACTAAGTAACCAAGAAAAGTGACCTCATATAACATAAAATCACATTTTTCAAGTTTTCCATACAATTTTTGCGTTCTTAAAACAGAAAAAACTTGAAACAAATGATCTAAATGTTCATCCTCATTTTTAGAGTAAATAAGGATATCATCAAGGTACACCACCACGAACTTGCCAAGAAATGGCCTCAACACCTCGTTCATTAATCTCATGAACGTGCTAGGTGCATTGGTCAATCCAAACGGCATCACAAGCCATTCATACAACCCATGCTTTGTCTTGAATGCAGTCTTCCATTCATCACCTTCCCTCATCCGAATTTGATGGTAACCACTTCTCAAATCAACTTTTGAGAATACATTTGAACCACTCAATTCGTCCAACATATCATCCAGTCTTGGAATTGGGAACCTGTACTTGATAGTAATATTGTTAACAGCTCTACTATCAATGCACATACGCCAAGTACCATCCTTTTTAGGAACCAACAAAGCAGGAACCGCACATGGACTCATAGATTCACGCACATAGCCCATACCCATCAATTCTTCAATTTGTCTTTGCAACTCCTTAGTTTCTAAAGGGTTACATCTATAGGCAGGTTTATTTGGTAGAGGTGCGCCTGGAATGAGATCAATTTGATGCTCAATTCCTCTTAAGGGTGGTAATCCCTTAGGTAACTCATCAGGAAAAACATCCTCAAACTCTTTAATCAGTTTTGCGAGTTTAGGATTTTGACTTACAAATTTTTCATGGATTTCTTTAGAGTACAACATGAATATCTCTTCCTCACCTTCAAACTCCCTCTCAAACTCTTTACAAGATAATAAAGAAATTTGTGGCTTTTGTGGTTGTGAAAACCGTGGGGGTGGTAAAGGGTGCAATTTCTTTTGTTTCCCTTGGTGAGTGATAGTGTAGGTGTTATGGTACCCATCATGGATAGATTTTTTATCAGATTGCCACGGTCTCCCAAGAAGAATATGACAAGCATCCATTAAAACAACATCACACAATTGACTATCATGATATGAACCAATCGAAAAATTCACCATACATTGCTTTCTAACCCAGTGCTAGCAATTAGAATCTAACCAACTCAATTTGTAAGGATGTGGATGATTTGTGGTGGTAAGACCTAGTTTAGATACTAAGGTTTTCGACACAGTATTAGCCTCACTGCCCCCATCAATAATTAGATCACATACCTCGTCACCAACTTTACATTTGGTGATGAAAATGTGTTGTCTTTGTGGCGCCAAAGGTTCCTCCACACGAGCTTGCAAAGCTCTCCTAACCACCAAGCTTGTTTTGTCCTCCATTTCAGGATAGCATTGGTCCTCCTCCTCATCCTTTTCATACGGGGTCACCTCCTTCTCTTCTTCAGACTCAAATTCCTCCCAATTGATGCTTTGGGTGGCTATGAGTTTAACCTCTTGCATGGTTAAGGCTCTTGAATTAGGACAATCTTTTTTATAATGTCCTCTACCTCCACACTTGTAACATACAATGTCACTAAGTTTGAAGTCTTTCGTGTTCCTCTTTGGTGGCTCATTAGGATTGCTAAAAGAAGAACCCTCCTTTGAGTTGAAGGTGGTTTGCGTACCACTGGAGTAGTAGTAGGCGTTTTCTTCCTTTTCCTCTTAGCATCAAACTTTGTCACAAGTTTGCAAGCTTCCACAAACGTGAGGTTAGTGTAACCGTCAAGTTTGTCTTGTAACTCTTGTTCCAACCCAGCTACAAAACGTCCCAACTTCAGCTCTTCATTTTCAGTCACTTCACATACAATGGCAAGCCTATCAAATTCTTTGATATAGTCTTCCACCGAATCACCATTTTGTTGGAGAGTACTCCATTTCACATACTGATTTTGCTTGTAATTGTGAGGAATGAAACGATCTCTCATTCTTTTCTTCAGCTTTTCCCAAGTGGAGATGTGAGCCTTACCCCTAAGGGTACGCCCTCTTTGTTCTCCTTGCAACCAACTATCACCATAGCCCTTCAACTTGACTTTGGCAATCTTAAAACGTTGAACATCCTCATGAATGTCCTTGTATTCAAAGTACCTTTCCAAGGATTTCTCCCATTCCAAGTACTTCTCTGGATCAAGTGTCCCATCAAAGGCAGGAACGTCCACTTTGAGACTCCTATCCTCCCTCCTAGGTGGAGGGTCTTCACCTTGATCTCTCCTATCTTGCTCGTTCATGAGCCTTGCCATCAAGGCAGCAAGGTTCCCTTGGAGATTGGCATTGGTTTCGGCCAACCTTTCCTGACTAGCAATGGATCGATTAAGAGCTTCCAAAGCTGTCCTCAAGTCTTGATTCTCTCCCATGGTATGTAGGTATTCGACCCCTTTGGAAAATTTAAGAAAATTTTCCCCCTACCTGACGCGCCAAATGATGTGTAAACAAGATGAGAAACCTTGTTACAAAAATGATAAGTTAAAAGATTCAAAGGATTTTAAGGTTCAATTATCAAGTGATCAGTTTAGTTAGGGGAACTCTCACCCTAAGCTAAGGATATAGCAAAGAGGAACTCTCACTCGTTTGCTTGGGATAGTTTAGATGAGGGAACTCTCACCAAATCATAAACTATAAGTCCTAATCTTGGGAACTCTCACCAAAACTAACACTCTTCAAATTCGGATACTCAAATTTGGAAAACAAAGTGAACTAAACTCAAGTCACTTCAATTAACAAAAACACGTTTTAGGCAAATAATCTTGGATGATTTTCATTCATTCAAAGTATGCTATTTATAGCATCAATACAACCTTTTCACTTGCCTACTTTAATTAACAAAATGAAATAGACAAAAGGAAATTAACTAAGGGAATGAGTGGAGAATACACGTCCCACTTAACCCCTTTTACAAACATGATTAAACTTAATTAAAAGAACTAAAGACTAGGCTTGAAACAAGGGAAGATGACCAGCCAAAATAGCATCCAAAGAGCATCTTCAACACACGCCCAAAACAGCCATTTTCAAGCTTGTGTAACTCCCATTTTAATGCCTTGATTCACGCCTCTTTATTCTTCATAACCCCCAAATAATGAGGTGCAATGTTCAGCCAACAAACTCCATAATTCACGCCCAACAAGTGCCATGAATCACTCCTCTTCAATCAGCTTGTAACCGTTGCTTTTAAACATGTATTTGGAGCTTGGAAAAACCGTCACTTGCTAGATACTTTCTACAAGGTTAATTACACTAAGTGAAGTGTAACCACTTGTAAAATCTTTCGGACCAAAACCGTGCAAAGGAGTAAGGAATGATTTGGACAGAAACAATTCCTTTGCATTGCTTTGAACTTGGACCTCACCTTGACTACTTGGAGCATTACAATCATTAGAACTTTGACCATATTGGTCAGTTTGACTTTCATTTGATCCAATTAGCTTAGTAGAATGTATTTGACTTTCATTTGATTCAAATAGCTTTGTTTGAATGTTTTTGACTTTCATTTGATTTAATTAGCTTTGTAGAATGTATTTGACTTTTATTTGATTTAATTAGCTTTGTTTGAACATGTTTGACTCTCATTTGATTCAAATAGCTTTGTTTGAATGTGTTTGAGTTTCATTTGATTCAATTAGCTTTGTAGAATGTATTTGACTTTCATTTGATTCAAATAGCTTTGTTTGAATGTGATTGAATTTCATTTGATTCAATTTGCTTTGTAGATTGCATTTCACTTTCATTTGATTTATATAGCTTTGTTTGAATGTGTTTGACTTTCATATAAATTAAAAAGCTTTTTTTGAATGTGTTTGACTTTTATTTGATTTAAAAGGCTTTGTTTGAATGTGTTTGACTTTCATTTGATTCAATTAGCTTTGTAGAATGTATTTTACTTTTATTTGATTTAATTAGCTTTGTTTGAATGTGTTTGACTTTAATTTAATTCAATTAGCTTTGTAGAATATATTAGACTTTTATTTGATTTAATTAGCTTTGTTTTAATGTATTTGACTCTCATTTGATTCAAATAGCTTTGTTTGAATGTGTTTGACTTTCATTTGATTCAAATAGCTTTGTTTGAATGTGTTTGACTTTCATTTGATTACATTAGCTTTGTAGAACGTAATTGACTTTCATTCGATTAAAATAGCTTTGTTTGAATGTGCTTGACTTTCATTTGATTCAATTAGCTTTGTTTGAATGTGTTTGACTTTCATTTGATTCAATTAGCTTTGTTGAATGTATTTGACTTTCATTTGATTCAATTAGCTTTGTTTGAATGTGTTTGACTTTCATTTGATTCAATTAGCTTTGTTGAATGTATTTGACTCTCATTTGATTCAAATAGCTTTGTTTGAATGCGTTTAACTTTCATTTGATTCAATTAGCTTTGTAGAATACATTTCACTTTTATTTAATTTAAACGACTTTGTTTGAATGTGTTTGACTTTCATTTGACTTAAATAGCTTTATTTGATTGCGTTTGACTTTCATTTGATACAATTAGCTTTGTAGAACGTATTTGACTTTCATTTGATTCAAATAGCTTTATTTGAATGTGTTTGACTTTCATTTGATTCAATTAGCTTTGTGGAATGTATTTGACTTTCATTTGAGTCAAATAACTTTGTTTGACTGTGTTTGACTTTCATTTGTTTCAATTTGCATTGTACAATGTATTTGACTTTCACTTTCTTCAAATAGCTTTGTTTGAATGTGTTTGACGTTCATTTGATTCAATTAGCTTTGTAGAATGTATTTGACATTCATTTAATTAAAATAGCTTTGTTTGAATGTGTTTGACTTTCATTTGATTCAATTAGCTTTGTAGAATGTATTTGGCTTTCATTTGATTCAAATAGCTTTGTTTGAATGTGTTTGACTTTCATTTGATTCAATTAGCTTTGTAGAATGTATTTGACTGTCATTTGATTCAAATAGGTTTGTTTGAATGTGTTTGAATTTCATTTAATTCAATTTGCTTTGTAGAATGCATTTCACTTTCATTTGATTTATATAGCTTTGTTTAAATGTGTTTGACTATCATTTAAATTAAAATGCTTTTTTTGAATGTGTTTGACTTTCATTTGATTTAAAAGGCTTTGTTTGAATGTTTTTGACTTTCATTTGATGCAATTAGCTTTGTAGAATGTATATTACTTTTATTTGATTTAATTAGCTTTGTTTGAATGTATTTGACTCTTATTTGATTCAAATAGCTTTGTTTGAATGTGTTTGACTTTCATTTGATTCAATTAGCTTTGTAGAATGTATTTAACTTTCATTTGATTTAAATAGCTTTATTTGAATGTGTTTGACTTTCATTTGATTCAATTAGCTTTGTAATATGTATTTGACATTCATTTAATTAAAATAGCTTTGTTTGAATGTGTTTGACTTTCATTTGATTCAAATAGCTTTATTTGAATGTGTTTGACTTTCATTTAATTCAATTAGCTTTGTAGAATGTATTTGACTTTCATTTGATTCAATTAGCTTTGTTTGAATGAGTTTGACTTTCATTTGATTCAATAAGCTTTGTAGAATGTATTTGACTCTCATTTGATTCAAATAGCTTTGTTTGAATGCGTTTAACTTTCATTTGATTCAATTAGCTTTGTAGATTGCATTTCACTTTCATTTGATTTAAACAACTTTGTTTCAATTCGTTTGACTTTCATTTGATTCAAATAGCTTTATTTTAATGTGTTTGACTTTCATTTGATACAATTTGCTTTGTTTAACATATTTGACATTCATTTGATTAAAATAGCTTTGTTTGAATGTGTTTGACTTTGATTTGATTCAATTTGCTTTGTTTGAATGTGTTTGACTTTCATTTGATTCTATTAGCTTTATTGAATGTATTTGACTTTCATTTGATTCAATTAGCTTTGTTTGAATGTGTTTGACTTTCATTTGATTCAATTAGCTGTGTAGAATGTATTTGACTTTTATTTGATTTAATTAGCTTTGTTTGAATGTTTTTGACTCTCATTTAATTCAAATAGCTTTGTTTGAATGTGTTTCACTTTTATTTGATTCAATTAGCTTTGTAGAACGTATTTGACTTTCATTTGATTCAAATAACTTTGTTTGAATGTGTTTGACTTTCATTTGATCCAATTAGCTTAGTAGAATGTATTTGACTTTCATTTGATTCAAATAGCTTTGTTTGAATGTTTTTTACTTTCATTTGATTCAATTAGCTTTGTAGAATGTATTTGACTCTCATTTGATTCAAATAGCTTTGTTTGAATGCGTTTAACTTTCATTTGATTCAATTAGCTTTGTAGAATGCATTTCACTTTCATTTGATTTAAACAACTTTGTTTCAATGCGTTTGACTTTCATCTGATTCAAATAGCTTTATTTTAATGTGTTTGACTTTCATTTGATACAATTAGCTTTGTTTAACATATTTGACATTCATTTGATTCGAATAGCTTTATTTGAATGTGTTTGTCTTTCATTTGATTCAATTAGCTTTGTAGAATGTATTTGACTTTCATTTGAGTCAAATAACTTTGTTTGACTGTGTTTGACTTTCATTTGTTTCAATTTGCATTGTAGAATGTGTTTGACTTTTATTTGATTTAATTAGCTTTGTTTGAACATGTTTGACTCTCATTTGATTCAAATAGCTTTGTAGAATGTATTTGACTTTCATTTGATTCAAATAGCTTTGTTTGAATGTGATTGAATTTCATTTGATTCAATTTGCTTTGTAGATTGCTTTTAACTTTCATTTGATTTATATAGCTTTGTTTGAATGTGTTTGACTTTCATATAAATTAAAAAGCTTTTTTTGAATGTGTTTGACTTTTATTTAATTTAAAAGGCTTTGTTTGAATGTGTTTGACTTTCATTTGATTCAATTAGCTTTGTAGAATGTATTTTACTTTTATTTGATTTAATTAGCTTTGTTTGAATGTGTTTGACTTTAATTTAATTCAATTAGCTTTGTAGAATATATTAGACTTTTATTTGATTTAATTAGCTTTGTTTTAATGTATTTGACTCTCATTTGATTCAAATAGCTTTGTTTGAATGTGTTTGACTTTCATTTGATTCAATTAGCTTTGTTGAATGTATTTGACTTTCATTTGATTCATTTAGCTTTGTTTGAATGTGTTTGACTTTCATTTGATTCAATTAGCTTTGTTGAATGTATTTGACTCTCATTTGATTCAAATAGCTTTGTTTGAATGCGTTTAACTTTCATTTGATTCAATTAGCTTTGTAGAATACATTTCACTTATATTTAATTTAAACGACTTTGTTTGAATGTGTTTGACTTTCATTTGACTCAAATAGCTTTATTTGATTGCGTTTGACTTTCATTTGATACAATTAGCTTTGTAGAACGTATTTGACTTTCATTTGATTCAAATAGCTTTATATGAATGTGTTTGGCTTTCATTTGATTCAATTAGCTTTGTGGAATGTATTTGTCTTTCATTTGAGTCAAATAACTTTGTTTGACTGTGTTTGACTTTCATTTGTTTCAATTTGCATTGTAGAATGTATTTAACTTTCATTTTCTTCAAATAGCTTTGTTTGAATGTGTTTGACTTTCATTTGATTCAATTAGCTTTGTAGAATGTATTTGACATTCATTTAATTAAAATAGCTTTGTTTGAATGTGTTTGACTTTCATTTGATTCAATTAGCTTTGTAGAATGTATTTGGCTTTCATTTGATTCAAATAGCTTTGTTTGAATGTGTTTGGCTTTCATTTGATTCAATTAGCTTTGTAGAATGTATTTGACTGTCATTTGATTCAAATAGCTTTGTTTGAATGTGTTTGAATTTCATTTAATTCAATTTGCTTTGTAGAATGCATTTCACTTTCATTTGATTTATATAGCTTTGTTTAAATGTGTTTGACTATCATTTAAATTAAAAAGCTTTTTTTGAATGTGTTTGACTTTCATTTGATTTAAAAGGCTTTGTTTGAATGTGTTTGACTTTCATTTGATGCAATTAGCTTTGTAGAATGTATATTACTTTTATTTGATTTAATTAGCTGTGTTGAATTTATTTGACTCTCATTTGATTCAAATAGCTTTGTTTGAATGTGTTTGACTTTCATTTGATTCAATTAGCTTTGTAGAATGTATTTAACTTTCATTTGATTTAAATAGCTTTATTTGAATGTGTTTGAATTTCATTTAATTCAATTTGCTTTGTAGAATGTATTTGACATTCATTTAATTAAAATAGCTTTGTTTGAATGTGTTTGACTTTCATTTGATTCAAATAGCTTTGTTTGAATGTGTTTGACTTTCATTTGATTCAATTAGCTTTGTAGAATGTATTTGACTTTCATTTGATTCAATTAGCTTTGTAGATTGCATTTCACTATCATTTGATTTAAACAACTTCGTTTCAATGCGTTCGACTTTTATTTGATTCAAATAGCTTTATTTTAATGTGTTTGACTTTCATTTGATACAATTTGCTTTGTTGAACATATTTGACATTCATTTGATTAAAATAGCTTTATTTGAATGTGTTTGACTTTGATTTGATTCAATTTGCTTTGTTTGAATGTGTTTGACTTTCATTTGATTCTATTAGCTTTATTGAATGTATTTGACTTTCATTTGATTCAATTAGCTTTGTTTGAATGTGTTTGACTTTCATTTGATTCTATTAGCTTTGTTGAATGTATTTGACTTTCATTTGATTCAATTAGCTTTGTTTGAATGTGTTTGACTTTCATTTGATTTAATTAGCTTTGTAGAATGTATTTGACTTTTATTTGATTTAATTAGCTTTGTTTGAAAGTTTTTGACTCTCATTTAATATAAATAGCTTTGTTTGAATGTGTTTGACTTTCATTTGATCCAATTAGCTTAGTAGAATGTATTTGACTTTCATTTGATTCAATTAGCTTTGTTTGAATGTTTTTGACTTTCATTTGATTCAATTAGCTGTGTAGAATGTATTTGACTTTTATTTGATTTAATTAGCTTTGTTTGAATGTTTTTGACTCTCATTTAATTCAAATAGCTTTGTTTGAATGTGTTTCACTTTTATTTGATTCAATTAGCTTTGTAGAACATATTTGACTTTCATTTGACTCAAATAGCTTTATTTGATTGCGTTTGACTTTCATATTATACAATTAGCTTTGTAGAACGTATTTGACTTTCATTTGATTCAAATAGCTTTATTTGAATGTGTTTGACTTTCATTTGATTCAATTAGCTTTGTAGAATGCATTTGACATTCATTTATTTAAAATAGCTTTGTTTGAATGTGTTTGACTTTCATTTGATTCAATTAGCTTTGTGTGAATGTGTTTGACATTCATTTGATTGAATTAGCTTTGTAGAATGTATTTGACTTTCATTTGATTCAAATAGCTTTGTTTGAATGTGTTTGACTTTCATTTGATTTAATTAGCTTTGTAGAATGTATTTGACTGTCATTTGATTCAAATAGCTTTGTTTGAATGTGTTTGAATTTCATTTAATTCAATTTGCTTTGTAGAATGCATTTCACTTTCATTTGATTTATATAGCTTTGTTTAAATGTGTTTGACTATCATTCAAATTAAAAAGCTTTTTTTGAATGTGTTTGACTTTCATTTGATTTAAAAGGCTTTGTTTGAATGTGTTTGACTTTCATTTGATGCAATTAGCTTTGTAGAATGTATTTTACTTTTAATTGATTTAATTAGCTTTGTTTGAATTTATTTGACTCTCATTTTCTTCAAATAGCTTTGTTTGAATGTGTTTGACTTTCATTTGATTCAATTAGCTTTGTAGAATGTATTTGACATTCATTTAATTAAAATAGCTTTGTTTGAATGTGTTTGACTTTCATTTGATTCAATTAGCTTTGTTTGAATGTGTTTGACTTTCATTTGATTTAATTAGCTTTGTAGAATGTATTTGACTTTCATTTGATTCAAATAGCTTTATTTGAATGTGTTTGACTTTCATTTGATTCAATTAGCTTTGTAGAATGTATTTGACATTCATTTAATTCAAATAGCTTTGTTTGAATGTGTTTGACTTTCATTTTATTCAAATAGCTTTATTTGAATGAGTTTGACTTTCATTTGATTCAATTAGCCTTGTAGAATGTATTTGACTTTCATTTGATTCAATTAGCTTTGTTTGAATGAGTTTGACTTTCATTTGATTCAAATAGCTTTGTTTGAATGTGTTTGACTTTCATTTGATTCAATTAGCTTTGTAGAATGTATTTGACTTTCATTTGATTCAATTAGCTTTGTAGATTGCATTTCACTTTCATTTGATTTAAACAACTTTGTTTCAATGCGTTCGACTTTTATTTGATTCAAATAGCTTTATTTTAATGTGTTTGACTTTCATTTGATACAATTTGCTTTGTTGAACATATTTGACATTCATTTGATTAAAATAGCTTTATTTGAATGTGTTTGACTTTGTTTTGATTTAATTTGCTTTGTTTGAATGTGTTTGACTTTCATTTGATTCTATTAGCTTTATTGAATATATTTGACTTTCATTTGATTCAATTAGCTTTGTTTGAATGTGTTTGACTTTCATTTGATTCAATTTGCTTTGTTTGAATGTGTTTGACTTTCATTTGATTCTATTAGCTTTGTTGAATGTATTTGACTTTCATTTGATTCAATTAGCTTTGTTTGAATGTGTTTGACTTTCATTTGATTCAATTAGCTTTGTACAATGTATTTGACTTTTCTTAGATTTAATTAGCTTTGTAGAACGTATTTGACTTTCATTTGACTCAAATAGCTTTATTTGATTGCGTTTGACCTTCATTTGATACAATTAGCTTTGTAGAACGTATTTGACTTTCATTTGATTCAAATAGCTTTATTTGAATGTGTTTGACTTTCATTTGATTCAATTAGCTTTGTAGAATGCATTTGACATTCATTTATTTAAAATAGCTTTGTTTGAATGTGTTTGACTTTCATTTGATTCAATTAGTTTTGTGTGAATGTGTTTGACATTCATTTGATTCAATTAGCTTTGTAGAATGTATTTGACTTTCATTTGATTCAAATAGCTTTGTTTGAATGTGTTTGACTTTCATTTGATTTAATTAGCTTTGTAGAATGTATTTGACTGTCATTTGATTCAAATAGCTTTGTTTGAATGTGTTTGAATTTCATTTAATTCAATTTGCTTTGTAGAATGCATTTCACTTTCATTTGATTTATATAGCTTTGTTTAAATGTGTTTGACTATCATTCAAATTAAAAAGCTTTTTTTGAATGTGTTTGACTTTCATTTGATTTAAAAGGCTTTGTTTGAATGTGTTTGACTTTCATTTCATGCAATTAGCTTTGTAGAATGTATTTTACTTTTAATTGATTTAATTAGCTTTGTTTAAATTTATTTGACTCCCATTTGATTCAAATAGCTTTGTTTGAATGTGTTTGACTTTCATTTGATTCAATTAGCTTTGTAGAATGTATTTGACTTTCATTTGATTCAAATAGCTTTATTTGAATGTGTTTGACTTTCATTTGATTCAATTAGCTTTGTAGAATGTATTTTACATTCATTTAATTCAAATTGCTTTGTTTGAATGTGTTTGACTTTCATTTGATTCAAATAGCTTTGTTTGAATGTGTTTGACTTTCATTTGATTCAATTAGCTTTGTAGAATGTATTTGACTTTTATTTGATTCAATTAGCTTTGTTTGAATGAGTTTGACTTTCATTTGATTCAATTAGCTTTGTAGAATGTATTTGACTCTCATTTGATTCAAATAGCTTTGTTTGAATGCGTTTAACTTTCATTTGATTCAATTAGCTTGGTAGAATGCATTTCACTTTCATTTGATTTAAATAACTTTGTTTCAATGCGTTTGACTTTCATTTGATTCAAATAGCTTTATTTAAATGTGTTTGACTTTCATTTGATACAATTAGCTTTGTTGAAAGTATTTGACATTCATTTGATTAAAACAGCTTTGTTTGAATGTGTTTGACTTTCATTTGATTCAATTTGCTTTGTTTGAATGTGTTTGACTTTCATTTGATTCTATTAGCTTTGTTGAATGTATTTGACTTTCATTTGATTCAATTAGCTTTGTTTGAATGTGTTTGACTTTCATTTGATTTAATTAGCTTTGTAGAATGTATTTGACTTTTATTTGATTTAATTAGCTTTGTTTGAAAGTTTTTGACTCTCATTTAATTCAAATAGCTTTGTTTGAATGTGTTTCACTTTTATTTGATTCAATTAGCTTTGTAGAACGTATTTGACTTTCATTTGATTCAAATAGCTTTGTTTGAATGTGTTTGACTTTCATTTGATCCAATTAGCTTAGTAGAATGTATTTGACTTTCATTTGATTCAAATATCTTTGTTTGAACGTTTTTGACTTTCATTTGATTCAATTTGCTTTGTAGAATGTATTTGACTTTTATTTGATTTAATTAGCTTTGTTTGAACATGTTTGACTCTCATTTGATTCAAATAGCTTTGTTTGAATGTGTTTGAGTTTCATTTGATTCAATTAGCGTTGTAGAATATATTTGACTTTCATTTGATTCAAATAGCTTTGTTTGAATGTGATTGAATTTCATTTGATTGAATTTGCTTTGTAGATTGCATTTCACTTTCATTTGATTATATAGCTTTGTTTGAATGTGTTTGACTTTCATTTAAATTAAAAAGCTTTTAATGAATGTGTTTGACTTTCATTTGATTTAAAAGACTTTGTTTGAATGTGTTTGACTTTTATTTGATTCAATTAGCTTTGTAGAATGTATTTGACTTTTATTTGATTTAATTAGCTTTGTTTAAACGTGTTTGACTCTCATTTGATTCAAATAGCTTTGTTTGAATGTGTTTGACTTTTATTTGATTCAATTAGCTTTGTAGAATGTATTCGACTTTCATTTGATTAAAACAGCTTTGTTTGAATGTGTTTGACTTTCATTTGATTCAATTTGCTTTGTTTGAATGTGTTTGACTTTCATTTGATTCTATTAGCTTTGTTGAATGTACTTGACTTTCATTTGATTCAATTAGCTTTGTTTGAATGTGTTTGACTTTCATTTGATTCAATTCGCTTTGTAAAATGTATTTGACATTCATTTAATTAAAATAGCTTTGTTTGAATGTGTTTGACTTTCATTTGATTCAAATAGCGTTGTAGAATGTATTTGACTTTCATTTGATTCAAATAGCTTTGTTTGAATGTGATTGAATTTCATTTGATTCAATTTGCTTTGTAAAATGTATTTGACTTTCATTTGATTCAATTAGCTTTGTTTGAATGTGTTTGACTTTCATTTGATTCAATTAGCTTTGTAGAATGTATTTGACTCTCATTTGATTCAAATAGCTTTGTTTGAATGTGTTTGAGTTTCATTTGATTCAATTAGCGTTGTAGAATGTATTTGACTTTCATTTGATTCAAATAGCTTTGTTTGAATGTGATTGAATTTCATTTGATTCAATTTGCTTTGTAGATTGCATTTCACTTTCATTTGATTTATATAGCTTTGTTTGAATGTGTTTGACTTTCATTTAAATTAAAAAGCTTTTTTTGAATGTGTTTAACTTTTATTTGATTTAAAAGGCTTTGTTTGAATGGTTTGACTTTTATTTAATTCAATTAGCTTTGTAGAATGTATTTGACTTTTATTTGATTTAATTAGCTTTGTTTGAACGTGTTTGACTCTCATTTGATTCAAATAGCTTTGTTTGAATGTGTTTGACTTTTATTTGATTCGATTAGCTTTGTAGAATGTATTCGACTTTCATTTGATAAAAATAGCTTTGTTTAAATGTGTTTGACTTTCATTTGATTCAATTTGCTTTGTTTGAATGTGTTTGACTTTCATTTGATTCTATTAGCTTTGTTGAATGTACATGACTTTTATTTGATTCAATCAGCTTTGTTTTAATGTGTTTGACTTTTATTTGATTTAATTAGCTTTTTTTGAATGTATTTGACTCTCATTTGATTCAAATAGCTTTCTTTGAATGTGTTTAACTTTCATTTGATTCAATTAGCTTTGTAGAATGCATTTCACTTTCATTTGATTTAAATAACTTTGTTTGAATGCGTTTGACTTTCATTTGATTCAAATAGCTTTATTTGAACGTGTTTGACTTTCATTTGATACAATTAGCTTTGTTGAACGTATTTGACATTCATTTGATTAAAATAGCTTTGTTTGAATATGTTTGACTTTCATTTGATTCAATTAGCTTTGTTTGAATGTGTTTGACTTTCATTTGATTCAATTAGCTTTGTAAAATGTATTTGACTGTCATTTGATTCAAATATCTTTGTTTGAATGTGTTTGACTTTCATTTGATTCAATTAGCTTAGTAGAATGTATTTGACTTTCATTTGATTCAATTAGCTTTGTAGAATGTATTTGACTTTCACTTGGTTCGAAAGCTTTGTTTAAATGTGATTGACTTTAATTTAATTATATTAGCTTTTTTTTTAATGTGTTTGACTTTAATTCAATTTGATTAGCTTATTTTGAATTAGCTTATTTAATTCAAGTAGCTTTGTAGAATGTATTTGACTTCCATTTGATTCAATTAGCTTTTGTTTGAATGTGTTTGACTTTTATATGATTCATTTTGCTTTTTAGAATGTATTTGACTTTTATTTGATTTAAAATAGCTTTTTTTGAATGTGTTTGACTTTCATTTGATTCAATAAGCTTTGTAGAATGTATTTGACTTTCATTTGAATCAAATAACTTTGTTTGACTGTGTTTGACTTTCATTTGATTTAATTTGCTTTGTAGAATGTATTTGACTTTCATTTTCTTCAAATAGCTTTGTTTGAATGTGTTTGACTTTCATTTGATTCAATTCGCTTTGTAAAATGTATTTGACATTCATTTAATTAAAATAGCTTTGTTTGAATGTGTTTGACTTTCATTTGATTCAATTAGCTTTGTAGAATGTATTTGACTTTCATCTGATTCAAATAGCTTTGTTTGAATGTGTCTGACTTTCAATTGATTCAATTAGCTTTGTAGAATGTGTTTGACTGTAATTTGATTCAAATAGCTTTGTTCGAATGTGTTTAAATTTCATTTAATTCAATTTGCTTTGTAGAATGCATTTCACTTTCATTTGATTTTATAGCTTCGTTTGAATGTGTTTGACTTTCATTTAAATTAAATAGCTTTTTTTGAATGTGTTTGACTTTCATTTGATTTAAAAGGCTTTGTTTGAATGTGTTTGACTTTCATTTGATTCAATTAGCTTTGTAGAATGTATTTTACTTTTATTTGATTTAATTAGCTTTGTTTAAATTTATTTGACTCTCATTTGATTCAAATAGCTTTGTTTGAATGTGTTCTACTTTCATTTGATTCAATTAGCTTTGCAGAATGTATTTGACTTTCATTTGATTGAAATAGCTTTATTTGAATGTGTTTGACTTTCATTTGATTCAATTAGCTTTGTATAATGTATTTGACTTTCATTTGATTCGAAATCTTTGTTTGAATGTGTTTGACTTTCATTTGATTCAATTAGTGATGTGATTTTTAGTCCGAAAACTAAGCCTCACAAAGATATGAATCTAACCTAATTCTATACAGAAAATTCACCAAGAATTAAGCAAGAAACTTAGATTAATTAATCAAGAATCCACCTAATTAATCAACCTAGGTGATTGTTTTAACTAAAACAAACAAAACAGCAAATTGGAATCCACCAATCAAGAATTTAAGTAATCCAACTTAAACAAAAGCAATAAGAAATATTATTATGAATGTATGATTAAACTTGTATATTATTCGAAGATTACAACCCTATATTTATAAACTCAATCAATTATCCTAATCCCACTTGAATTAGAATTCTAATCCCCTAACAAAAACCCATGGATTGCATAACTTAATCAAGTTTAGATAACTTTGATTTAGTTATTTAATCCTACTTAAACTCTAACTACTCTTAAGATAAAACTTGCCTATTTTATCCTAACTCAAGCTTGCACTCCAAGCTATTATTGACGCCTACTAGACTAAACAATTCCTAATGCAATTAGAAATCCTAAGTGCTTAAAACAAGAAAAACCCTTTCAAGTGAAAGGTAAAAACTTGTAAGCAAAAACCTAAGAAAGCTTTTAAAGAAACCTTAAAGAACTATCAAGAAGCTTCAAGAACTCCCAAGAACGCCACCATACAAAGCGTGGCTTTGTCTTGATGCCCCCGATAGTAAGTTTGACCTATTGAAGAAGCTTCCAAGTATAGATTCATGCTTTCTTGACTTTCTTGGAATAATTCTTCAACATGCTCATCGTTCACATTGATGCACGCATCATCCTCCCCTTCTTCAAAAGAATTTGCCCTCAAATCTTCAATAGCACCATCTGGCAAATACTTCACCAAATCCCCAATATTAAATGTTGCGCTTACACCATATTCTCCCGGCAATTCAAGCTTATATGCATTCTCATTGATCTTCTCAATAATCTTGAACGGCCCCTCACTTCTTGGCATCAATTTATTCTTTCGTTTGTTAGGAAATCTCTCTTTTCTCAAGTGTAGCCACACCAAGTCGCCAACTTCAAAACTTTGTGGCTTTTTGTTCTTGTTAGCTCGTGCTTTGTAGAGTTCATTGACACGTTCAATCCTAGCTCTAACTTGTGCGTGTAGCTTTATCATGTACTTGATTTTAGTCTCGGCATCCTTATGAATCACTTCCCCTTTTGGAATTTCAATTAAATCAATGGGCATTTTTGGATTGACACCATAAACAACTTCGAATGGTGTGTGTTTTGTGGCATAAGTAGGTGATCTATTGTAAGCAAACTCGGCATGAGCAAGCTTAATATCCCAATCTTTTTGTGTTTTGCTCACTAGTCCACGTAAAAGCACACCAAGAGTTCGATTTGTTACCTCCGTTTGTCCGTCCGTTTGCGGGTGATATGATGTACTAAATAACAGCTTCGTTCCCACCAACTTCCATAGTGATTTCCAAAAGAAACTCATGAACTTTGTATCACGATCACTCACAATACTGTTCGGCAACCCATGTAGTCTCACCACTTCCTTGAAATACAATTCCGCCACTTTCATAGCATCGTCCACTTTGTGACAAGGTATGAAATGAGCCATCTTGGAAAATCGATCCACTACAACCATGATTGAATCCTTTCCTCTTTGAGTCCTTGGCAAACCAACTACAAAATCCATAGACACGTCTTCCCAAGGTGAATCTGGCACGGGCAAGGGCGTATATAAGCCTTGATGAAACGTAGCCTTGGCTTTTTGACATGTTGCACACCTAGAAACTATTGATTGTACATCCGCTAGCATTCTAGGCCAATAAAAATGCTCTTGCAATACTACTTCTAATTCCACGGGCCTCTTTTCTTGTTTACTTTCATTCACTTGCACATTGTTAGCCACCATAATATATACTATATTGTTGTTGTTGATCTCTTTCTCCAACTCCTTTTCCCCAATTAAATATGCACCTTTTGAACTAGGGTTAATTCTATGATCAACAAGTGGTTTCAATGCATATGATTTTTCCCCCTTTCCTTTTCGAATTATATACACATTTGTCCTACCATTAAACTTGACAAATCTATCATATTGCCATGGTCTACCCAATAAGATATGACAAGCATCCATAGGGCATACATCACATAAAACTTTATCATGATATTTGCCAATTGAAAAGGTGATTAGGGCTCGTTTCGTTACCTTCACGTCACTAGCATCATTGAGCCAATGTAGCTTGTAAGGTTTTGGGTGATCGGTTGTAGGCCACTCTAATTTGTTGATCAAAGTTGTAGACACCACATTTGTGCAACTTCCGAGTCTATTATTACGTCACACAATCGATCTTCCACCTTGCACCTTGTTAAAAAGATTTTCTCTCTTTGATTCTCTTCAACGGGCATAGGTTTAGAGTGAAGAGCTCTCCTTAGAACCAAGCTCTTTCCTTGCGTTTCACCATCAACCTCTTCGGCACTACCCTCCTCTTCTTCAAAATCACGTTCTTTCTCGACCACAACCTCCATGTCACTATTTCCCTCGCACCTAGCTTTCTCTTCTTCCCATTCTTGAGCCGTCATAGTGCGTTTTGAGTAGCAATTGCTTGCTATGTGGCCAACACTCCCACATTTGAAACATTTTCTATCTTCGGTCACCTTCTTGCTAGCTTCGTTTCTGGGTTTGTTATCTTTAGCATACGGATTAGAAGAAGTCCTATCAAAGGTAGGCTTGTCACTAGCCTTTGTGAACGTGCGTGTGAACGGTTTCACACTTGAGGTCTTCTTGGCCTTGAATTGTCTTTCAACCTTAATGGCCGCCTTGCATACTTCTTCAAACGAATAGTATTCGTGCAATTCAATCTTCTCTTGAACATTTTCGTTCAAACCTGCAATAAAACGTGCTATTTTGTGCCCTAGAATTTCTTCTAAATCACACAATAAACATAGTTTCTCAAACTCACACAAATAAGCCTCCACGGATTGATTTCCTTGCTTAAAAGTCTGCATCTTGAGATACACTTCTTGCACGTACTCATGGGGCACAAATTGACGCTTCATATATTTCTGCAATTGTGTCCAAGTAGTGATCTTGGATCGTCCCTCCTTGCGTCTCTTTTTCTTGAGATTATCATACCATAAACTCGCATAACCTGTGAGTTTTAATTCAGCAAGTTTGCACCTCTTTCGTTCATCATACTCCTTGTAATCAAAGAGTGTTTCGGCTCTTCTAACCCACTCAAAATATTTTTCGGGGTCTAGCATACTACCATTGAATTCCGGAAAATCTAACCTTATATTTCGGTCATCATCTTTGGCCTTGTTCTTCCGTCTATGCCTTCTAGGTTCATCACTCGAAGATGAATCTTTATGGCGTGATCTACTTGCTTTTCTCCTTTCATATTCGTCTTCACTTGAACTAGAAATTGCAACTGATTTGTTCTTCCTTGAAGATGAAGTTTTGTCACGTTCGTCAAGCCTAGCCAATACTTCTTGCAATTGTTGTGACAATCGCTCTATTTGACGATCCCTCCGCAAGTTATGCGCTTGATCAAGGTTCAAACCCCTTGGAATCCCTGGGATTTCTTCGTCACTCATTGCTCCTACACAAACCAGGTTTAGTTTATGCAAAATCTTGATTAAAAGATTGAATCTTGATTGATTCTTGAAGCAAATAAGAACCGTTCTCCAGATCGCAACTTTGTGTAACACTCTCAAAAGTTTGAGGTTGCACAGACTTCGTTACGCGTCCAATTGACACGAAATTTTGACACAATGTTGATCTACGTTTTCTGAATCTTGCCACAAAATTTCAGCCAAAAATTCCAAGCCTAACGTCACCAGTTTAAATTCTACCGAAACTGTGCTCTGATACCAAGATGATGTGATTTTTAGTCCGAAAACTAAGCCTCACAAAGATATGAATCTAACCTAATTCTATACAGAAAATTCACCAAGAATTAAGCAAGAAACTTAGATTAATTAATCAAGAATCCACCTAATTAATCAACCTAGGTGATTGTTTTAACTAAAACAAACAAAACAGCAAATTGGAATCCACCAATCAAGAATTTAAGTAATCCAACTTAAACAAAAGCAATAAGAAATATTATTATGAATGTATGATTAAACTTGTATATTATTCGAAGATTACAACCCTATATTTATAAACTCAATCAATTATCCTAATCCCACTTGAATTAGAATTCTAATCCCCTAACAAAAACCCACGGATTGCATAACTTAATCAAGTTTAGATAACTTTGATTTAGTTATTTAATCCTACTTAAACTCTAACTACTCTTAAGATAAAACTTGCCTATTTTATCCTAACTCAAGCTTGCACTCCAAGCTATTATTGACGCCTACTAGACTAAACAATTCCTAATGCAATTAGAAATCCTAAGTGCTTAAAACAAGAAAAACCCTTTCAAGTGAAAGGTAAAAACTTGTAAGCAAAAACCTAAGAAAGCTTTTAAAGAAACCTTAAAGAACTATCAAGAAGCTTCAAGAACTCCCAAGAACGCCACCATACAAAGCGTGGCTTTGTCTTGATGCCCCCGATAGTAAGTTTGACCTATTGAAGAAGCTTCCAAGTATAGATTCATGCTTTCTTGACTTTCTTGGAATAATTCTTCAACATGCTCATCGTTCACATTGATGCACGCATCAATTAGCTTTGTTTGAATGTGTTTGACTTTAATTTAATTCAATTAGCTTTGTAGAATGTATTAGACTTTTATTGGATTTAATTAGCTTTGTTTTAATGTATTTGACTCTCATTTGATTCAAATAGCTTTGTTTGAATGTGTTTGACTTTCATTTGATTCAAATAGCTTTGTTTGAATGTGTTTGACTTTCATTTGGTTCAATTAGCTTTGTAGAATGTAATTGACTTTCATTCGATTAAAATAGCTTTGTTTGAATGTGCTTGACTTTCATTTGATTCAATTAGCTTTGTTTGAATGTGTTTGACTTTCATTTGATTCAATTAGCTTTGTTGAATGTATTTGACTTTCATTTGATTCAATTAGCTTTGTTTGAATGTGTTTGACTTTCATTTGATTCAATTAGCTTTGTAGAATGTATTTGACTCTCATTTGATTCAAATAGTATTATTTGAATGCGTTTAACTTTCATTTGATTCATTTAGCTTTGTTGAATACATTTCACTTTCATTTACTTTAAACAACTTTGTTTGAATGTGTTTGACTTTCATTTGACTCAAATAGCTTTATTTGAATGGGTTTGACTTTCATTTGATTCAATTAGCTTTGTAGAATGTATTTGACTTTCATTTGAGTCAAATAACTTTGTTTGACTGTGTTTGATTTTCATTTGTTTCAATTTCCTTTGTAGAATGTATTTGCCTTTCATTTTCTACAAATAGCTTTGTTTGAATGTGTTTGACTTTCATTTGATTCAATTAGCTTTGTAGAATGTATTTGACATTCATTTAATTATAATAGCTTTGTTTGAATGTGTTTGACTTTCATTTGATTCAATTAGCTTTGTTTGAATGTGTTTGACTTTCATTTGATTCAATTAGCTTTGTAGAATGTATTTGACTTTCATTTGATTCAAATAGCTTTGTTTGAATGTGTTTGACTTTCAATTGATTCAATTAGCTTTGTAGAATGTATTTGACTTTCATTTGATTCAAATAGCTTTGTTTGAATGTGTTTGAATTTCATTTAATTCAATTTGCTTTGTAGAATGCATTTCACTTTCATTTGATTTATATAGCTTTGTTTGAATGTGTTTGACTTTCATTTAAATTAAAAAGCTTTTTTTGAATGTGTTTGACTTTCATTTGATTTAAAAGGCTTTGTTTGAATGTGTTTGACTTTCATTTGATGCAATTAGCTTTGTAGAATGTAGTTTACTTTTATTTGATTTAATTAGCTTTGTTTGAATTTATTTGACTCTCATTTGATTCAAATAGCTTTGTTTGAATGTGTTTGACTTTCATTTGATTCAATTTGCTTTGTAAAATGTATTTGACTTTCATTTGATTCAAATAGCTTTATTTGAATGTGTTTGACTTTCATTTGATTCAATTAGCTTTGTAGAATGTATTTGACTTTCATTTAATACGAAATCTTTGTTTGAATGTGTTTGACTTTCATTTGATTCAATTAGCTTTGTTTGAGTGTGTTTGACTTTCATTTGATTCAATTCGCTTTGTTGAATGTATTTGACTTTCAGTTAATTCAATTAGCTTTGTTTGAATGTGTTTGACTTTCATTTGATTCAATTAGCTTTGTAGAATGTATTTGACTTTTATTTGATTTAATTA
Source organism: Chenopodium quinoa (assembly GCF_001683475.1). Classification (NCBI taxonomy): domain Eukaryota; kingdom Viridiplantae; phylum Streptophyta; class Magnoliopsida; order Caryophyllales; family Amaranthaceae; genus Chenopodium; species Chenopodium quinoa. Next base: position 56,300 of record NW_018743888.1, on the reverse strand, counting down.
GCTTTGTTTGAATGTATTTGACTCTCATTTGACTCAAATAGCTTTGTTTGAATGTGTTTCACTTTTATTTGTTTCAATTTGCATTGTAGAATGTATTTGACTTTCATTTTCTTCAAATAGCTTTGTTTGAATGTGTTTGACTTTCATTTGATTCAATTAGCTTTGTAGAATGTATCTGACTTTCACTTGATTCGAAAGCTTTGTTTGAATGTGTTTGACTTTCATTAAATTCAATTAGCTTATTTTGAATGTGTTTGACTTTAATTTAATTCAATTAGCTTTGTAGAATGTATTTGACTTCCATTTGATTCAATTAGCTTTGTTTGAATGTGTTTGACTTTTATATGATTCAATTAGCTTTGTAGAATGTATTTGACTTTCATTTGAATCAAATAACTTTGTTTGACTGTGTTTGACTTTCATTTGATTCAATTTGCTTTGTAGAATGTATTTGACTTTCGTTTTCTTCAAATAGCTTTGTTTGAATGTGTTTGACTTTCATTTGATTCAATTAGCTTTGTAGAATGTATCTGACTTTCACTTGATTCGAAAGCTTTGTTTGAATGTGTTTGACTTTCATTAAATTCAATTAGCTTATTTTGAATGTGTTTGACTTTAATTTAATTCAATTAGCTTTGTAGAATGTATTTGACTTCCATTTGATTCAATTAGCTTTGTTTGAATGTGTTTGACTTTTATATGATTCAATTAGCTTTGTAGAATGTATTTGACTTTCATTTGAATCAAATAACTTTGTTTGACTGTGTTTGACTTTCATTTGATTCAATTTTCTTTGTAGAATGTATTTGACTTTCGTTTTCTTCAAATAGCTTTGTTTGAATGTGTTTGACTTTCATTAAATTCAATTAGCTTATTTTGAATGTGTTTGAATTTCATTTAGATCAATTTGCTTTGTAGAATGCATTTCACTTTCATTTGATTTATATAGCTTTGTTTGAACGTATTTGACTGTCATTTGATTCAAATAGCTTTGTTTGAATGTGTTTGACTTTCATTTGATTCAATTAGCTTAGTAGAATGTATTTGACTTTTATTTGATTCAAATAGCTTTGTTTGAATGTGTTTGAATTTCATTTAATTCAATTTGCTTTGTAGAATGCATTTCACTTTCATTTGATTCATATAGGTTTATTTGAATGTGTTTGACTATCATTTAAAATAAAAAGCTTTTTTTAATGTGTTTGACTTTCATTTGATATAAAAGGCTTTGTTTGAATGTGTTTGACTTTCATTTGATGCAATTAGCTTTGTAGAATGTATTTTACTTTTATTTGATTTAATTAGCTTTGTTTGAATTTATTTGACTCTCATTTGATTCAAATAGCTTTGTTTGAATGTGTTTGACTTTCATTTGATTCAATTTGCTTTGTAAAATGTATTTGACTTTCATTTGATTCAAATAGCTTTATTTGAATGTGTTTGACTTTCATTTGATTCAATTAGCTTTGTAGAATGTATTTGACTTTCATTTAATACGAAATCTTTGTTTGAATGTGTTTGACTTTCATTTGATTCAATTAGCTTTGTTTGAGTGTTTTTGACTTTCATTTGATTCAATTCGCTTTGTTGAATGTATTTGACTTTCAGTTAATTCAATTGGCTTTGTTTGAATGTGTTTGACTTTCATTTGATTCAATTAGCTTTGTAGAATGTATTTGACTTTTATTTGATTTAATTAGCTTTGTTTGAATGTATTTGACTCTCATTTGACTAAAATAGCTTTGTTTGAATGTGTTTCACTTTTATTTGATTCAATTAGCTTTGTAGAATGCATTTCACTTTCATTTTATTCAAATAGCTTTGTTTGAATGTGTTTGACTTTCATTTGATACAATTAGCTTTGTAGAACGTATTTGACTGTCATTTGATTCAAATAGCTTTGTTTGAATGTGTTTGACTTTCATTTGATTCAATTAGCTTTGTAGAATGTATTTGACATTCATTTAATTATAATAGCTTTGTTTGAATGTGTTTGACTTTCATTTGATTCAATTAGCTTTGTTTGAATGTGTTTGACTTTCATTTGATTCAATTAGCTTTGTAGAATGTATTTGACTTTCATTTGATTCAAATAGCTTTGTTTGAATGTGTTTGACTTTCAATTGATTCAATTAGCTTTGTAGAATGTATTTGACTTTCATTTGATTCAAATAGCTTTGTTTGAATGTGTTTGAATTTCATTTAATTCAATTTGCTTTGTAGAATGCATTTCACTTTCATTTGATTTATATAGCTTTGTTTGAATGTGTTTGACTTTCATTTAAATTAAAAAGCTTTTTTTGAATGTGTTTGACTTTCATTTGATTTAAAAGGCTTTGTTTGAATGTGTTTGACTTTCATTTGATGCAATTAGCTTTGTAGAATGTAGTTTACTTTTATTTGATTTAATTAGCTTTGTTTGAATTTATTTGACTTTCATTTGATTCAAATAGCTTTATTTGAATGTATTAGACTTTCATTTGATTAAATTAGCTTTGTAGAATGTATTTGACTTTCATTTAATACGAAATCTTTGTTTGAATGTGTTTGACTTTCATTTGATTCAATTAGCTTTGTTTGAATGTGTTTTACTTTCATTTGATTCAATTCGCTTTGTTGAATGTATTAGACTTTCAGTTAGTACAATTAGCTTTGTTTGAATGTGTTTGACTTTCATTTGATTCAATTAGCTTTGTAGAATGTATTTGACTTTTATTTGATTTAATTAGCTTTGTTTGAATGTATTTGACTCTCATTTGATTCAAATAGCTTTGTTTGAATGTGTTTCACTTTCATTTGATTCAATTAGCTTTGTAGAATGCATTTCACTTTCATTTTATTCAAATAGCTTTAATTGAATCTGTTTGACTTTCATTTGATACAATTAGCTTTGTAGAACGTATTTGACTGTTGTTTGATTCAAATAGCTTTGTTTGAATTTATTTGACTTTCATTTGATTCAATTAGCTTAGTAGAATGTATTTGACTTTCATTTGATACAATTAGCTTTGTAGTACGTATTTGACTTTCATTTGATTCAAATAGCTTTATTTGAATGTGTTTGACTTTCAATTGATTCAATTAGCTTTGTAGAATGTATTTGACATTCATTTGAGTCAAATAACTTTGTTTGACTGTGTTTGACTTTCATTTGTTTCAATTTGCATTGTAGAATGTATTTGACTTTCATTTTCTTCAAATAGCTTTGTTTGAATGTGTTTGACTTTCATTTGATTCAATTAGCTTTGTAGAATGTATCTGACTTTCACTTGATTCGAAAGCTTTGTTTGAATGTGTTTGACTTTCATTAAATTCAATTAGCTTATTTTGAATGTGTTTGACTTTAATTTAATTCAATTAGCTTTGTAGAATGTATTTGACTTCCATTTGATTCAATTAGCTTTGTTTGAATGTGTTTGACTTTTATATGATTCAATTAGCTTTGTAGAATGTATTTGACTTTCATTTGAATCAAATAACTTTGTTTGACTGTGTTTGACTTTCATTTGATTCAATTTGCTTTGTAGAATGTATTTGACTTTCGTTTTCTTCAAATAGCTTTGTTTGAATGTGTTTGACTTTCATTTGATTCAATTAGCTTTGTAGAATGTATCTGACTTTCACTTGATTCGAAAGCTTTGTTTGAATGTGTTTGACTTTCATTAAATTCAATTAGCTTATTTTGAATGTGTTTGACTTTAATTTAATTCAATTAGCTTTGTAGAATGTATTTGACTTCCATTTGATTCAATTAGCTTTGTTTGAATGTGTTTGACTTTTATATGATTCAATTAGCTTTGTAGAATGTATTTGACTTTCATTTGAATCAAATAACTTTGTTTGACTGTGTTTGACTTTCATTTGATTCAATTTGCTTTGTAGAATGTATTTGACTTTCGTTTTCTTCAAATAGCTTTGTTTGAATGTGTTTGACTTTCATTAAATTCAATTAGCTTATTTTGAATGTGTTTGAATTTCATTTAGATCAATTTGCTTTGTAGAATGCATTTCACTTTCATTTGATTTATATAGCTTTGTTTGAACGTATTTGACTGTCATTTGATTCAAATAGCTTTGTTTGAATGTGTTTGACTTTCATTTGATTCAATTAGCTTAGTAGAATGTATTTGACTTTTATTTGATTCAAATAGCTTTGTTTGAATGTGTTTGAATTTCATTTAATTCAATTTGCTTTGTAGAATGCATTTCACTTTCATTTGATTCATATAGGTTTATTTGAATGTGTTTGACTATCATTTAAAATAAAAAGCTTTTTTTAATGTGTTTGACTTTCATTTGATATAAAAGGCTTTGTTTGAATGTGTTTGACTTTCATTTGATGCAATTAGCTTTGTAGAATGTATTTTACTTTTATTTGATTTAATTAGCTTTGTTTGAATTTATTTGACTCTCATTTGATTCAAATAGCTTTGTTTGAATGTGTTTGACTTTCATTTGATTCAATTTGCTTTGTAAAATGTATTTGACTTTCATTTGATTCAAATAGCTTTATTTGAATGTGTTTGACTTTCATTTGATTCAATTAGCTTTGTAGAATGTATTTGACTTTCATTTAATACGAAATCTTTGTTTGAATGTGTTTGACTTTCATTTGATTCAATTAGCTTTGTTTGAGTGTTTTTGACTTTCATTTGATTCAATTCGCTTTGTTGAATGTATTTGACTTTCAGTTAATTCAATTGGCTTTGTTTGAATGTGTTTGACTTTCATTTGATTCAATTAGCTTTGTAGAATGTATTTGACTTTTATTTGATTTAATTAGCTTTGTTTGAATGTATTTGACTCTCATTTGACTAAAATAGCTTTGTTTGAATGTGTTTCACTTTTATTTGATTCAATTAGCTTTGTAGAATGCATTTCACTTTCATTTTATTCAAATAGCTTTGTTTGAATGTGTTTGACTTTCATTTGATACAATTAGCTTTGTAGAACGTATTTGACTGTCATTTGATTCAAATAGCTTTGTTTGAATGTGTTTGACTTTCATTTGATTCAATTAGCTTTGTAGAATGTATTTGACATTCATTTAATTATAATAGCTTTGTTTGAATGTGTTTGACTTTCATTTGATTCAATTAGCTTTGTTTGAATGTGTTTGACTTTCATTTGATTCAATTAGCTTTGTAGAATGTATTTGACTTTCATTTGATTCAAATAGCTTTGTTTGAATGTGTTTGACTTTCAATTGATTCAATTAGCTTTGTAGAATGTATTTGACTTTCATTTGATTCAAATAGCTTTGTTTGAATGTGTTTGAATTTCATTTAATTCAATTTGCTTTGTAGAATGCATTTCACTTTCATTTGATTTATATAGCTTTGTTTGAATGTGTTTGACTTTCATTTAAATTAAAAAGCTTTTTTTGAATGTGTTTGACTTTCATTTGATTTAAAAGGCTTTGTTTGAATGTGTTTGACTTTCATTTGATGCAATTAGCTTTGTAGAATGTAGTTTACTTTTATTTGATTTAATTAGCTTTGTTTGAATTTATTTGACTTTCATTTGATTCAAATAGCTTTATTTGAATGTATTAGACTTTCATTTGATTAAATTAGCTTTGTAGAATGTATTTGACTTTCATTTAATACGAAATCTTTGTTTGAATGTGTTTGACTTTCATTTGATTCAATTAGCTTTGTTTGAATGTGTTTTACTTTCATTTGATTCAATTCGCTTTGTTGAATGTATTAGACTTTCAGTTAGTACAATTAGCTTTGTTTGAATGTGTTTGACTTTCATTTGATTCAATTAGCTTTGTAGAATGTATTTGACTTTTATTTGATTTAATTAGCTTTGTTTGAATGTATTTGACTCTCATTTGATTCAAATAGCTTTGTTTGAATGTGTTTCACTTTCATTTGATTCAATTAGCTTTGTAGAATGCATTTCACTTTCATTTTATTCAAATAGCTTTAATTGAATCTGTTTGACTTTCATTTGATACAATTAGCTTTGTAGAACGTATTTGACTGTTGTTTGATTCAAATAGCTTTGTTTGAATTTATTTGACTTTCATTTGATTCAATTAGCTTAGTAGAATGTATTTGACTTTCATTTGATACAATTAGCTTTGTAGTACGTATTTGACTTTCATTTGATTCAAATAGCTTTATTTGAATGTGTTTGACTTTCAATTGATTCAATTAGCTTTGTAGAATGTATTTGACATTCATTTGAGTCAAATAACTTTGTTTGACTGTGTTTGACTTTCATTTGTTTCAATTTGCATTGTAGAATGTATTTGACTTTCATTTTCTTCAAATAGCTTTGTTTGAATGTGTTTGACTTTCATTTGATTCAATTAGCTTTGTAGAATGTATCTGACTTTCACTTGATTCGAAAGCTTTGTTTGAATGTGTTTGACTTTCATTAAATTCAATTAGCTTATTTTGAATGTGTTTGACTTTAATTTAATTCAATTAGCTTTGTAGAATGTATTTGACTTCCATTTGATTCAATTAGCTTTGTTTGAATGTGTTTGACTTTTATATGATTCAATTAGCTTTGTAGAATGTATTTGACTTTCATTTGAATCAAATAACTTTGTTTGACTGTGTTTGACTTTCATTTGATTCAATTTGCTTTGTAGAATGTATTTGACTTTCGTTTTCTTCAAATAGCTTTGTTTGAATGTGTTTGACTTTCATTTGATTCAATTAGCTTTGTAGAATGTATCTGACTTTCACTTGATTCGAAAGCTTTGTTTGAATGTGTTTGACTTTCATTAAATTCAATTAGCTTATTTTGAATGTGTTTGACTTTAATTTAATTCAATTAGCTTTGTAGAATGTATTTGACTTCCATTTGATTCAATTAGCTTTGTTTGAATGTGTTTGACTTTTATATGATTCAATTAGCTTTGTAGAATGTATTTGACTTTCATTTGAATCAAATAACTTTGTTTGACTGTGTTTGACTTTCATTTGATTCAATTTGCTTTGTAGAATGTATTTGACTTTCGTTTTCTTCAAATAGCTTTGTTTGAATGTGTTTGACTTTCATTAAATTCAATTAGCTTATTTTGAATGTGTTTGAATTTCATTTAGATCATGATGTGGATCAAGAGGGAAATTCTTTTGAAGAGCCAATCATATTGGTTTTAAGGCCAATAGGGTTTGAGCTTGGAGTAAAGAATCAAGAATGGTTAACATGCGCAGCCATTGAAGAAGAAGTCAAGGTCCAGTTGGGTTCCGACGACGGCAGCGGCGGCGACGCGCCGATCTGGGTGCCACGCGCCGGCTCCCTAGCTCCGGCCTGAGTCCAGCTACACGGCGGTGGGGCGCGTGTCGATGATGGCGGCGCGTGAGGTGGTGGTTCGGCGGCAGTACGAAAAGAAAGATTTTCCTAACTTAGTTTTTTCTAGAGTTTTTGCTTGCAAGTTTTTACCTTTCACTTGAAAGGGTTTTTCTTGGTTTAAGCAATTAGGAATCTTCTTAATTTCTGTTATTTTAGTTTAAAATAATTTCTAAGTCAATTAGGAATTGTTTTAAGAAGTTTTAGTTTAATTAGAACTAGTCTTATTACTAGTTTCCTAGTTCCATTAGAATTGGTTTTCCTATTCTATCTAGGATACTTGGGGATCAAGGCTAGGGTTTTTTTCCTAGTTCGAATAGACTTAGGAATAGTTAGTTTAGTCTATAAATAAGGGATTTTTCGTGGCTTTGTATACACAACCAAAACCAGAAAATTCAATACAAGTTTATTGTTTGTTTTGCTTAATTGCTTACAAATTCTTTTGCTAGTTTTCAATTCAAGGAGTTGTTTTGATAATTAGAACGTTCAATTCTTAGTTCTAGGAGTAGTCTAAGTTTTGTTCATCAAAGTACTTAGTTCCAGGAGTGGTCTAGGTAATTTGAGAGGCGTTGAATTCGTTCCAGGAGTGGTCGTTTTCAAAGTCATATCCGGTTCGTTATTCTTAAGTTGTTCGATTTTCTTAGGAAATTCGAAGGGCTTGTGTTACTTGTGTGATTTTAGATTCTTTATTAAGTTAAGGGGTTTAAATCCACATCAGATCAATTTGCTTTGTAGAATGCATTTCACTTTCATTTGATTTATATAGCTTTGTTTGAACGTATTTGACTGTCATTTGATTCAAATAGCTTTGTTTGAATGTGTTTGACTTTCATTTGATTCAATTAGCTTAGTAGAATGTATTTGACTTTTATTTGATTCAAATAGCTTTGTTAGAATGTGTTTGAATTTCATTTAATTCAATTTGCTTTGTAGAATGCATTTCACTTTCATTTGATTCATATAGGTTTATTTGAATGTGTTTGACTATCATTTAAAATAAAAAGCTTTTTTTAATGTGTTTGACTTTCATTTGATATAAAAGGCTTTGTTTGAATGTGTTTGACTTTCATTTGATGCAATTAGCTTTGTAGAATGTATTTTACTTTTATTTGATTTAATTAGCTTTGTTTGAATTTATTTGACTCTCATTTGATTCAAATAGCTTTGTTTGAATGTGTTTGACTTTCATTTGATTCAATTTGCTTTGTAAAATGTATTTGACTTTCATTTGATTCAAATAGCTTTATTTGAATGTGTTTGACTTTCATTTGATTCAATTAGCTTTGTAGAATGTATTTGACTTTCATTTAATACGAAATCTTTGTTTGAATGTGTTTGACTTTCATTTGATTCAATTAGCTTTGTTTGAGTGTGTTTGACTTTCATTTGATTCAATTCGCTTTGTTGAATGTATTTGACTTTCAGTTAATTCAATTAGCTTTGTTTGAATGTGTTTGACTTTCATTTGATTCAATTAGCTTTGTAGAATGTATTTGACTTTTATTTGATTTAATTAGCTTTGTTTGAATGTATTTGACTCTCATTTGACTCAAATAGCTTTGTTTGAATGTGTTTCACTTTTATTTGATTCAATTAGCTTTGTAGAATGCATTTCACTTTCATTTTATTCAAATAGCTTTGTTTGAATGTGTTTGACTTTCATTTGATACAATTAGCTTTGTAGAACGTATTTGACTGTCATTTGATTCAAATAGCTTTGTTTGAATGTGTTTGACTTTCATTTGATTCAATTAGCTTAGTAGAATGTATTTGACTTTCATTTGATTCAAATAGCTTTGTTTCAATGTGTTTGACTTTCATTTGATTCAATTAGCTTTGTAGAATGTATTTGACTTTAACTTGATTCAAAAGCTTTGTTTGAATGTGTTTGACTTTCATTAAATTCAATTAACTTATTTTGAATGTGTTTGACTTTAATTTAATTCAATTAGCTTTGTAGAATGTATTTGACTTCCATTTGATTCAATTAGCTTTGTTTGAATGTGTTTGACTTTTATATGATTCAATTAGCTTTGTAGAATGTATTTGACTCTCATTTGATTCAAACAGCTTTGTTTGAATGTGTTTGACTTTCATTTGATTCAATTAGCTTTGTAGAATGTATTTGACTTTCATTTGAATCAAATAACTTTGTTTGACTGCGTTTGACTTTAATTTGATTCAATTTGCTTTGTAGAATGTATTTGACTTTCAGTTTCTTCAAATAGCTTTGTTTGAATTTGTTTGACTTTCATTTGATTCAATTAGCTTTGTAGAATGTATTTGACATTCATTTAATTAAAATAGCTTTGTTTGAATGTGTTTGACTTTCATTTGTTTCAATTAGCTTTGTTTGAATGTGTTTGACTTTCATTTGATTCAATTAGCTTTGTAGAATGTATTTGACTTTCATTTGATTCAAATAGCTTTGTTTGAATGTGTTTGACTTTCAATTGATTTAATTAGCTTTGTAGAATGTGTTTGATTGTCATTTGATTCAAATAGCTTTGTTTGAATGTGTTTGAATTTCATTTAGATCAATTTGCTTTATAGAATGCATTTCACTTTCATTTGATTTATATAGCTTTGTTTGAATGTGTTTGACTTTCATTTAAATTAAAAAGCTTTTTTTTAATGTGTTTGACTTTCATTTGATTTAAAAGGCTTTGTTTGAATGTGTTTGACTTTCATTTGATTCAATTAGCTTTGTAGAATGTATTTTACTTTTATTTAATTTAATTAGCTTTGTTTGAATTTATTTGACTCTCATTTGATTCAAATAGCTTTGCTTGAATGTTTTTTGACTTTCATTTGATTCAATTAGCTTTGTAGAATGTATTTGACTTTCATTTGATTCAAATAGCTTTGTTTGAATGTGTTTGACTATCAATTGGTTCAATTAGCTTTGTAGAATGTGTTTGACTGTCATTTGATTCAAATAGCTTTGTTTGAATGTGTTTGAATTTCATTTAGATCAATTTGCTTTGTAGAATGCATTTCACTTTCATTTGATTTATATAGCTTTGTTTGAACGTATTTGACTGTCATTTGATTCAAATAGCTTTGTTTGAATGTGTTTGACTTTCATTTGATTCAATTAGCTTAGTAGAATGTATTTGACTTTCATTTGATTCAAATAGCTTTGTTTGAATGTGTTTGACTTTTATATGATTCAATTAGCTTTGTAGAATGTATTTGACTTTTACTTGATGTAATTAGCTTTGTTTGAACGTATTTGACTCTCATTTGATTCAAATAGCTTTGTTTGAATGTGTTTCATTTTCATTTGATTCAATTAGCTTTGTAGAATGCATTTCACTTTCATTTTATTTAAATAGCTTTGTTTGAATGTGTTTGACTTTCACTTGATACAATTAGCTTTGTAGAACGTATTTGACTGTCATTTGATTCAAATAGCTTTGTTTCAATGTGTTTGACTTTCATTTGATTCAATTAGCTTAGTAGAATGTATTTGACTTTCATTTGATTCAAATAGCTTTGTTTGAATGTGTTTGAGTTTCATTTGATTCAATTAGCTTTGTAGAATGTATTTGACTTTCACTTGATTCGAAAGCTTTGTTTGAATGTGTTTGACTTTCATTAAATTCAATTAGCTTATTTTGAATGTGTTTGACTTTAATTTAATTCAATTAGCTTTGTAGAATGTATTTGACTTCCATTTGACTCAATTAGCTTTGTTTGAATGTGTTTGACTTTTATATGATTCAATTAGCTTTGTAGAATGTATTTGACTTTTATTTGATTTAATTAGCTTTGTTTGAATGTGTTTGACTTTCATTTGATTCAATTAGCTTTGTAGAATGTATTTGACTTTCATTTGAATCAAATAACTTTGTTTGACTGTGTTTGACTTTCATTTGATTCAATTTGCTTTGTAGAATGTATTTGACTTTCATTTTCTTCAAATAGCTTTGTTTGAATGTGTTTGACTTTCATTTGATTCAATTAGCTTTGTAGAATGTATTTGACATTCATTTAATTAAAATAGCTTTGTTTGAACGTATTTGACTCTCATTTGATTCAAACAGCTTTGTTTGAATGTGTTTGACTTTCATTTGATTCAATTAGCTTTGTAGAATGTATTTGACTTTCATTTGAATCAAATAACTTTGTTTTACTATGTTTGACATTCATTTGATTCAATATGCTTTGTAGAATGTATTTGACTTTCATTTTCTTCAAATAGCTTTGTTTGAATGTGTTTGACTTTCATTTGATTCAATTAGCTTTGTAGAATGTATTTGACATTCATTTAATTAAAATAGCTTTGTTTGAATGTGTTTGACTTTCATTTGATTCAATTAGCTTTGTTTGAATGTGTTTGACTTTCATTTGATTCAATTAGCTTTGTAAAATGTATTTGACTTTCACTTGATTCAAATAGCTTTGTTTGAATGTGTTTGACTTTCAATTGATTCAATTAGCTTTGTAGAATGTGTTTGACTGTCAGTTGATTCAAATAGCTTTGTTTGAATGTGTTTGAATTTCATTTAGATCAATTTGCTTTGTCGAATGCATTTCACTTTCATTTGATTTATATAGCTTTGTTTGAACGTATTTGACTGTCATTTGATTCAAATAGCTTTGTTTGAATGTGTTTGACTTTCATTTGATTCAATTAGCTTAGTAGAATGTATTTGACTTTCAATTGATTCAATTAGCTTTGTAGAATGTGTTTGACTTTCATTTGATTCAAATAGCTTTGTTTGAATGTGTTTGAATTTCATTTAATTTAATTTGCTTTGTAGGATGCATTTCACTTTCATTTGTTTTATATAGCTTTGTTTGAATGTGTTTGACTTTCATTTGATTTAAAAGACTTTGTTTGAATGTGTTTGACTTTATTTTGATTCAATTAGCTTTGTAGAATGTATTTTACTTTCATTTTATTTAATTAGCTTTGATTGAATTTATTTGACTCTCATTTGATTCAAACAGCTTTGTTTGAATGTGTTTGACTTTCATTTGATTCAATTAGCTTTGTAGAATGTATTTGACTTTCATTTTAATCAAATAACTTTGTTTTACTATGTTTGACATTCATTTGATTCAATTTGCTTTGTAGAATGTATTTGACTTTCATTTTCTTCAAATAGCTTTGTTTGAATGTGTTTGACTTTCATTTAATTCAATTAGCTTTGTAGAATGTATTTGACATTCATTTAATTAAAATAGCTTTGTTTGAATGTGTTTGACTTTCATTTGATTCAATTAGCTTTGTTTGATTGTGTTTGACTTTCATTTGATTCAATTAGCTTTGTAGAATGTATTTGACTTTCATTTGATTCAAATAGCTTTGTTTGAATGTGTTTGACTGTCATTTGATTCAAATAGCTTTGTTTGAATGTGTTTGAATTTCATTTAGATCTATTTGCTTTGTAGAATGTATTTCACTTTCATTTGATTTATATAGCTTTGTTTGAATGTGTTTGACATTCATTTAAATTAAAAAGCTTTTCTTGAATGTGTTTGACTTTCATTTGATTTAAAAGGCTTTGTTTGAATGTGTTTGACTTTCATTTGATTCAATTAGCTTTGTAGAATGTATTTTACTTTTATTTGATTTAATTAGCTTTGTTTGAATTTATTTGACTCTCCTTTGATTCAAATAGCTTTGTTTGAATGTGTTTGACATTCATTTGATTCAATTAGCTTCGTAGAATGTATTTGACTTTCATTTGATTCAAATAGCTTTATTTGAATGTGTTAAACTTTCATTTGATTCAATTAGCTTTGTAGAATGCATTTCACTTTCATTTTATTCAAATAGCTTTGTTTGAATGTGTTTGACTTTCATTTGATACAATTAGCTTTGTAGAACGTATTTGACTGTCATTTGATTCAAATAGCTTTGTTTCAATGTGTTTGACTTTCATTTGATTCAATTAGCTTAGTAGAATGTATTTGACTTTCATTTGATTCAAATAGCTTTGTTTGAATGTGTTTGACTTTCATTTGATTCAATTAGCTTTGTAGAATGTATTTGACTTTCACTTGATTCGAAAGCTTTGTTTGAATGTGTTTGACTTTTATTAAATTCAATTAGCTTATTTTGAATGTGTTTGACTTTAATTCAATTCAATTAGCATTGTAGAATGTATTTGACTTCCATTTGATTCAATTAGCTTTGTTTGAATGTGTTTGACTTTTATATGATTCAATTAGCTTTGTAGAATGTATTTGACTTTTATTTGATTTAATTAGCTTTGTTTGAATGTGTTTGACTTTCATTTGATTCAATTAGCTTTGTTTGAATGTGTTTGACTTTTATTTGATTCAATTAGCTTTGTAGAATGTATTTGACTTCCATTTGATTCGAATAGCTTTGTTTGAATGTGTTTGACTTTCAATTGATTCAATTAGCTTTGTAGAATGTGTTTGACTGTCATTTGATTCAAATATCTTTGTTTGAATGTGTTTGAATTTCATTTAGATCAATTTGCTTTGTAGAATGCATTTCACTTTCATTTGATTTATATAGCTTTGTTTGAATGTGTTTGACTTTCATTTAAATTAGAAAGCTATTTTTGAATGTGTTTAACTTTCATTTGATTTAAAAGGCTTTGTTTGAATGTGTTTGACTTTCATTTGATTCAATTAGCTTTGTAGAATGTATTTTACTTTTATTTGATTTAATTAGCTTTGTTTGAATTTATTTGACTCTCCTTTGATTCAAATAGCTTTGTTTGAATGTGTTTGACTTTCATTTGATTCAATTAGCTTTGTAGAATGTATTTGACTTTCATTTGATTCAAATAGCTTTATTTGAATGTGTTTGACTTTTATTTGATTCAATTAGCTGTGGAATGTATTTGACTTTTATTTGATTCGAAATCTTTGTTTAATTGTGTTTGACTTTCATTTGATTCAATTAGCTTTGTTTGAATGTGTTTGACTTTAATTTAATTCAATTAGCTTTGTAGAATTCATTAGACTTTTATTTGATTTAATTAACTTTGTTTTAATGTATTTGAATCTCATTTGATTCAAATAGCTTTGTTTGAATGTGTTTGACTTTCATTTGATTCAAATAGCTTTGTTTGAATGTGTTTTACTTTCATTTGATTCAATTAGCTTTGTAGAATGTATTTGACTTTCATTTGATTAAAATAGCTTTGTTTGAATGTGCTTGACTTTCATTTGATTCAATTAGCTTTGTTTGAATGTGTTTGACTTTCATTTGATTCAATTAGCTTTGTTGAATGTATTTGACTCTCATTTGATTCAATTAGCTTTGTTTGAATGTGATTGACTTTCATTTGATTCAATTAGCTTTGTAGAATGTATTTTACTTTTATTTGATTTAATTAGCTTTGTTTGAATTTATTTGACTCTCCTTTGATTCAAATAGCTTTGTTTGAATGTGTTTGACTTTCATTTGATTCAATTAGCTTTGTAGAATGTATTTGACTTTCATTTGATTCAAATAGCTTTATTTGAATGTGTTTGACTTATATATGATTCAATTAGCTTTGTAGAATGTATTTGACTTTTATTTGATTTAATTAGCTTTGTTTGAATGTGTTTGACTTTCATTTGATTCAATTAGCTTTGTTTGAATGTGTTTGACTTCCATTTGATTCAAATAGCTTTGTTTGAATGTGTTTGACTTTCATTTGATTCAATTAGCTTTGTAGAATGTATTTGACTTTCATTTGATTCAAATAGCTTTATTTGAATGCATTTCACTTTCATTTGATTTATATAGCTTTGTTTGAATGTGTTGACTTTCATTTGATTTAAAAGGCTTTGTTTGAATGTGTTTGACTTTCAGTTATTCAATTAGCTTTGTTTGAATGTGTTTGACTTTCATTTGATTCAATTAGCTTTGTAGAATGTATTTGACTTTTATTTGATTTAATTAGCTTTGTTTGAATGTATTTGACTCTCATTTGATTCAAATAGCTTTGTTTGAATGTGTTTCACTTTCATTTGATTCAATTAGCTTTGTGGAATGCATTTCACTTTCATTTTATTCAAATAGCTTTGTTTGAATGTTTTTGACTTTCATTTGATACAATTAGCTTTGTAGAACGTATTTGACTGTCATTTGATTCAAATAGCTTTGTTTCAATGTGTTTGACTTTCATTTGATTCAATTAGCTTAGTAGAATGTATTTGACTTTCATTTGATTCAAATAGCTTTGTTTGAATGTGTTTGACTTTCATTTGATTCAATTAGCTTTGTAGAATGTATTTGACTTTTATTTGATTCAAATAGCTTTGTTTGAATGTGTTTCACTTTCATTTGATTCAATTAGCTTTGTGGAATGCATTTCAATTTCATTTTATTCAAATAGCTTTGTTTGAATGTGTTTGACTTTCATTTGATACAATTAGCTTTGTAGAACGTATTTGACTGTCATTTGATTCAAATAGCTTTGTTTCAATGTGTTTGACTTTCATTTGATTCAATTAGCTTAGTAGAATGTATTTGACTTTCATTTGATTCAAATAGCTTTGTTTGAATGTGTTTGACTTTCATTTGATTCAATTAGCTTTGTAGAATGTATTTGACTTTCATTTGATTCAAATAGCTTTATTTGAATGTGTTTGACTTATATATGATTCAATTAGCTTTGTAGAATGTATTTGACTTTTATTTGATTTAATTAGCTTTGTTTGAATGTGTTTGACTTTCATTTGATTCAATTAGCTTTGTTTGAATGTGTTTGACTTCCATTTGATTCAAATAGCTTTGTTTGAATGTGTTTGACTTTCATTTGATTCAATTAGCTTTGTAGAATGTATTTGACTTTCATTTGATTCAAATAGCTTTATTTGAATGCATTTCACTTTCATTTGATTTATATAGCTTTGTTTGAATGTGTTGACTTTCATTTGATTTAAAAGGCTTTGTTTGAATGTGTTTGACTTTCATTTGATTCAAATAGCTTTGTTTGAATGTGTTTGACTTTCATTTGATTCAAATAGCTTTGTTTGAATGTGTTTTACTTTCATTTGATTCAATTAGCGTTGTAGAATGTATTTGACTTTCATTTGATTAAAGTAACTTTGTTTGAATGTGCTTGACTCTCATTTGATTCAATTAGCTTTGTTTGAATGTGTTTGACTTTCATTTGATTCAATTAGCTTTGTAGAATGTATTTGACTCTCATTTGATTGAAATAGCTTTGTTTGAATGTGTTTGACTTTCATTTGATTCAATTAGCTTTGTAGAATGTATTTGACTTTCATTTTAATCAAATAACTTTCTTTGACTGTGTTTGACTTTCATTTGATTCAATTTGCTTTGTAGAATGTATTTGACTTTAATTTTCTTCAAATAGCTTTGTTTTAATGTGTTTGACTTTCATTTGATTCAATTAGCTTTGTAGAATGTATTTGACATTCATTTAATTAAAATAGCTTTGTTTGAATGTGTTTGACTTTCATTTGATTCAATTAGCTTTGGTTGAATGTGTTTGACTTTCATTTGATTCAATTAGCTTTGTAGAATGTATTTGACTTTCATTTGATTCAAATAGCTTTGTTTGAATGTGTTTGAATTTCATTTAGATCAATTTCCTTTGTAGAATGCATTTCACTTTCATTTGATTTCTATAGCGTTGTTTGAATGTGTTTGACTTTAATTTAAATTAAAAAGCTTTTTTTGAATGTGTTTGACTTTCATTTGATTTAAAAGGCTTTGTTTGAATGTGTTTGACTTTCATTTGATTCAATTAGCTTTGTAGAATGTATTTTACTTTTATTTGATTTAATTAGCTTTGTTTGAATTTATTTGACTCTCATTTGATTCAAATAGCTTTGTTTGAATGTGTTTGACTTTCATTTGATTCAATTAGCTTTGTAGAATGTATTTGACTTTCATTTGATTCAAATAGCTTTGTTTGAATGAGTTTGACTTTCATTTGATTCAATTATCTTTGTAGAATGTATTTGACTTTCGTTTGACTCAAATAACTTTGTTTGACTGTGTTTGACTTTCATTTGTTTCAATTTGCTTTGTAGAATGTATTTTGACTTTCATTTTCTTCAAATAGCTTTGTATGAATGTGTTTGATTTTCATTTGATTCAATTAGCTTTGTAGAATGTATTTGACATTCATTTGATTTATATAGCTTTGTTTGAATGTGTTTGACATTCATTTAAATTAAAAAGCTTTTTTTGAATGTGTTTGACTTTCATTTGATTTAAAAGACTTTGTTTGAATGTGTTTGACTTTCATTTGATTCAATTAGCTTTGTAGAATGTATTTTACTTTTATTTTATTTAATTAGCTTTGATTGAATTTATTTGACTCTCATTTGATTCAAACAGCTTTGTTTGAATGTGTTTGACTTTCATTTGATTCAATTAGCTTTGTAGAATGTATTTGACTTTCATTTGAATCAAATAACTTTGTTTGACTGTGTTTGACATTCATTTGATTCAATTTTCTTTGTAGAATGTATTTGACTTTCATTTTCTTCAAATAGCTTTGTTTGAATGTGTTTGACTTTCATTTGATTAAATTAGCTTTGTTTGAATGTGTTTCACTTTCATTTGATTCAATTAGCTTTGTAGAATGTATTTGACTTACATTTGATTCAAATAGCTTTGTTTGAATGTGATGCAAATCACGAAAATCCTATTAGTCCTAGTCACAATTTTCATCCAAGTCCAAGCACAAGTCCAAGTTACGGTTCATCCAAAGAAGTGATACTTGCGAAATCATTTGAAGACCAAACCTTGGATTCTCTTTCTGCCCATGGTCCGTTTGTTTTTAATCATGGATTGACTTGCTTAATTGCTCATTAGAGCACGTTAATTGAAGCCTTTTGAACAGCCATTTCAGTTGGAAAGACGTGGGAATGGAGAGGAATTCAAGGAGAAACTTCAGTGCATGAATAATGAAGGAGGCGTGAATCAAGGGGGGGTTACAAGTGTTACCCAAACGATTTTGCTGAATTCTTGTAGCTGTTTTCTTTGCTAGTTTAAATCAGTTTAATGAAGGAAGTTAAGGGGCATGTGAAGCCTAAAAGTCTGCCTCATGTGGGCGTAATTCTAGGCTTTAGTTTAGCTTCTTTGTCTAGTTGAAATAAATCAGTCTTTTGCTTCTTTAAGTTAAGCAATGATTGTTGGTTCTTTTAGTTGCTTATAAAAGGCATGTAATGGTAGTTTGTAATCAGCTTTTGATCAATGAAAAAGAGCTTTTGTTTGAACTTAAAACTGATTATTTGTTTGTGAAATAACCGGTTTTTGTACCAAGTTAGACTTGAAGAGATTGAGTGGTCAAGTGAGTAATCCTTCCATGCAATTTGAACTTAGTAGGTTGAGTGAGAAATCCTTGCCTTCATATCCTTGTTTGTTAAGTGAGTAATCCTTGCAAACCTACACCTAAATTCTACATAAACGTACCTAAACACCAACCTAAAATCAATCCTTTGCTTAAGCTTGATTCATTAACTTGTTTAAACTAATTTCATCTATTAGTTTTTACATCATTTGGCGCGTCAGGTAGGGGGGTTGTTTCTGTCCAAATGGATCAAGCAAACCCAAATGAAACCGTTGACCAAAGGAGACTTAGAATTATGGAGGAAAACCAACAAAGGCTCTTGGAAACCAATGAGCAATTACATGGTAATATAATGGCTCTAATGGCTCGTTTGTTGACACAAGAACAAAGGGATGGGCGTCAAAACCCTCCTAGATATGATGACAAGAGTCTAAAGGTGGATGTAGACCTTTTTGATGGCACTCTTGACCCTGAGAAGTACTTGGAGTGGGAGCAATCACTTGAGAGGTACTTTGAGTTCAAAGACGTTGAGGAAGATGAACAAAAGTACAAGATTGCTAAGGTGAAGATAGCCAAGTATGCTGAAACTTGGTTGAAAGGAGTCCAAAGAAAACGAGAAAGCAATGGGAAAGCTCGTATTTCTACATGGACCAAGCTACGAAAGAAACTTAGGGAACGTTTTGTGCCTTCTAATTAAAAACAATCCATGTATGTTAAAAGGAGTACCTTGCAACAAGGTAGTAGTAGTGTGGAGGAGTATGTAAAAGAGTTTGAAAGATTATCCATTATTTGTGAAATAGTGGAAAATGAGGATTTGAAACTAGGGAGGTTTATGGCTGGTCTAGATAAGGAGATCCTTGAAAAGATAGAAGTGCAACCCAATTTGACTTTCGATGAAACTTGCAAACTTGCTGTTAAGTTTGATAATCAAAAGAAAAAGAAAAAGCCTTCTAATCCATTTGAGCCAAAATACAAACGCCCATTCAATCCACCAAAAGAAAACTCTTCTTTTCCAAATTCCACCAAAAGAAACCCAAGTTCCTTTGACCCAAAAGAAAAAGGCAAAGCTGTTGCTAAAACCGGGGACTTGAGTGACATAGTGTGTTTTAAGTGTCATGGAAGAGGACACTACAAGAGGGATTGTCCTAATACTAGAGCTTTAACCATGAGAGAGCTAAAAAATATGATGGCTCAACCTTTTAGCCTAGATGAGGAGTTAGAGGATGAAAATGTTGTTGAAAATGACCCTTTGGAATCTTATGATTCTAATGAAGAGGAGGAACAAGGTGATGATTGTTTCCCCGAAAAAAACAGCCTAGTCTTGAGGAGAGCTTTACAAATGCAAGTTGAGGTTGAAAGAAACCCTTTGCAAAGAGAGAATGTCTTTTTAACCAAATGCAAGGTTAATGGAGATGTTTGTGACTTAATTGTTGATAGTGGTAGTGAAGCGAATGTTGTATCAAGTGACCTTGTGAAAAAACTTGATTTGAAAACCACTAGACACCCTACCCCTTACAAATTGAGTTGGCTTGATAAGAGTAAGAGTACGGGAGTTAGGAGACAATGCTTAGTAAAATTTCAGATTGGTTCTTATGTTGATGAGATTTTGTGTGATGTCATTCCTATGGATGCATGTCACGTTTTGTTAGGAAGACCATGGCAAAGTGATAGAAAATCAATCCATGATGGTGTAACTAATACCTATACTATCACCCACCAAGACAGCAAGAAAGTGTTGCATCCCTTACCACCACAAAAAAAGATTCCCCAAACACAATTCCCACCACCACAAACACCACAAAAAGAGCCCAAAAGAAAGGAAATCTTGTTACTTTCTTTCAAAGAATTCGAAAAGACCTTAGAGAAGGAAGATGAGGTGTTTTTGTTGTTGTCTAAGGAGGAGCATGAAGGGTTTGTTCAACAAAACCCTAGGTTGGCCGAATTAGTCAAAGCTTATGAAGATGTTTTTCCTAATGAATTGCCTTTAGGATTACCTCCCATTCGTGGGATAGAACATCAAATTGACCTAATTTTGGGAGCACCCCTTCCTAACAAACCACCTTATAGGTGTAATCCCATGGAAACTAAAGAGTTGCAAAAACAAATTGAGGAGTTGATGCAAATGGGTTATGTGAGAGAGTCTATGAGTCCTTGTGCTGTTCCTACCTTGTTAGTGCCTAAAAAGGATGGAACATGGAGGATGTGTATTGATAGTAGGGTTGTGAACAATATAACCATTAAGTATAGGTTTCCCATACCTAGGCTTGATGATATGTTGGATGAGTTGAGCGGAGCTAGAGTGTTTTCAAAAATTGATTTGAGAAGTGGGTATCACCAAATTCGTATGAGGGAGGGTGATGAGTGGAAAACAGCTTTTAAAACCAAGCATGGGTTGTATGAATGGCTTGTTATGCCATTTGGTTTAACAAATGCCCCAAGTACTTTTATGAGGCTTATGAATGAGATGTTGAGACCCTTTTTGGGGAGGTTTGTAGTTGTTTACTTAGATGATATTCTCATCTATAGTACAAATGAGGAAGATCATTTGAGGCACTTGGAAGAAATCTTTAGAACTTTGAGGGAGAAAAAATTGTATGGGAAGTTGGAGAAGTGTCACTTTTTGCTAACCGAAATTGTTTTTCTTGGTTACATTGTTTCAGGTGATGGAATCAAGGTGGATCCAAGCAAAATAGAAGCCATTGCTTCGTGGCCTATCCCAAAAACCATAACTGAAGTTCGTTCATTTCATGGACTAACCTCTTTCTATAGAAGGTTCATTAAGAACTTTAGTACCCTCATGGCTCCTATCACTGAGTGTACAAAGAAAGGAACCTTCCAATGGAACCCTCAAGCTCAAGAAGCGTTTGAACTAGTGAAAAAAAAGATGTGTGAGGCACCTGTTTTAGCCTTACCTGATTTCATGAAACCCTTTGAAGTTGAGTGTGATGCAAGTGGGAAGGGAATAGGGGCTGTCCTAATCCAAGAGAAAAAACCCATTGCCTACTTTAGTGAGAAAGTGAGCCAAGGGAAATTGAACTATTCCACTTATGACAAAGAATTTTATGCCATGGTTCGAGCCTTAGATCATTGGTCACATTATTTGAGGCCACAACCATTCATCTTGCATTCGGATCATGAGTCTTTGAGGTTCATACATGGCCAAAAAAAATTGAATGCTAGGCATGCTAAGTGGGTAGAATTCTTACAATCATTCAACTTTGCTACAAAATATAAGCAAGGGAAAGCCAACATCGTGGCTGATGCATTGTCAAGGAGGCATACTCTTCTTGGAATCATGGAGGCTAAGGTCCTTGGTTTTGAAATTATGAAAGAAGCTTACAAAGATGACCATGAACTTATGGAACTCATTGAAGCTTGCAAACATGGAGTAAATGGTCAATTCGTGATGGTGGATGGTTTTCTTTTCAAAGGAAACAAACTTTGTGTTCCTAAAGGGGCAATTCGTGACTTATTGATAAGGGAAGCTCATGGAGGAGGCCTTGCTGGTCATATGGGTATTCAAAAGACCCTAGAGATCTTGCAAAGTCATTTTTATTGGCCAAAGATGCTAGCTAACGTGCACCAAATCCTAGCTAGATGTTCTACTTGTCAAAGGGCTAAAATGACCTTCCATAGAGGTGAATACAAGCCTTTGCCAATTCCCGAAAGACCTTGGGAGGATTTGAGTATGGATTTCATCATGGCCTTGCCTAGAACAGCTCGTGGAAAAGATTCAATCATGGTGGTTGTTGATCGTTTTTCGAAGATGGCCCATTTCATTGCTTGTAAAAAGGTGGATGATGCTTATAACGTGGCTCAACTTTTTTTCAAGGAGGTGGCTAAGTTACATGGTTTGCCTAGAACCATTGTTTCAGATCGTGATACGAAGTTTGTGAGCCATTTTTGGAAGTCATTATGGAGGCTCGTGGGTACCAAGCTACTTTTTTCAACTAGCCATCATCCACAAACGGATGGTCAAACTGAGGTGGTGAATAGAGTTCTTGGAACATTGCTTCGTGCCTTAGTGAACAAAGGAGGGAAAGATTGGGATCTAAAGCTGGCTCATGCTGAATTTGCTTACAATAGAACTCCAAGTAAAACCACGAAATACTCACCATTCGAAGTTGTTTATGGGATCAGTCCTTATGTTCCTATTGATTACATTGCAATTCCTAAGGACAAATTTGTTCATGGGACAGCCAAGGAGCACGTTGAGTTCATGATGAATGTTCATAAAGAAGTTAGGAAGAACATTGAGAAAGCTAACGAGTCCTACAAGAAGCAAGCAAACAAACACTTGAGCAATGTGAGAAAATTCGAAGTGGGTGATCTTGTTTGGATTTTTCTTCGAAAAGAAAGGTTCCCTAAGCAACGAAAGCACAAGTTGATGCCAAGGGCAGAGGGTCCTTTTCAAATCATGGAAAGGGTCAATGATAATGCATACAAAGTTGATCTTGGAGGGCAATTTGGAGTTTCATCAACTTTCAATATTGGTGACCTAGCTCCTTATTTAGAAGATGACGAGTTGAGGACAACTCCTTTCGAAGAAGAAGAGGATGATGCAAATCACGAAAATCCTATTAGTCCTAGTCACAGTTTTCATCCAAGTCCAAGCACAAGTCCAAGTTACGGTTCATCCAAAGAAGTGATACTTGCGAAATCATTTGAAGACCAAACCTTGGATTCTTTTGCTGCCCATGGTCCATTTGTTTTTAATCATGGATTGACTTGCTTAATTGCTCATTAGAGCACGTTAATTGAAGCCTTTTGAACAGCCATTTCAGTTGGAAAGACGTGGGAATGGAGAGGAATTCAAGGAGAAACTTCAGTGCATGAATAATGAAGGAGGCGTGAATCAAGGGGGGTTACAAGTGTTACCCCAACGGTTTTGCTGAATTCTTGTAGCTGTTTTCTTTGCTAGTTTAAATCAGTTTAATGAAGGAAGTTAAGGGGCATGTGAAGCCTAAAAGTCTGCCTCATGTGGGCGTAATTCTAGGCTTCAGTTTAGCTTCTTTGTCTAGTTGAAATAAATCAGTCTTTTGCTTCTTTAAGTTAAGCAATGATTGTTGGTTCTTTTAGTTGCTTATAAAAGGCATGTAATGGTAGTTTGTAATCAGATTTTGATCAATGAAAAAGAGCTTTTGTTTGAACTTAAAACTGATTATTTGTTTGTGAAATAACCGGTTTTTGTACCAAGTTAGACTTGAAGAGATTGAGTGGTCAAGTGAGTAATCCTTCCATACAATTTGAACTTAGTAGGTTGAGTGAGAAATCCTTGCCTTCATATCCTTGTTTGTTAAGTGAGTAATCCTTGCAAACCTACACCTAAATTCTACATAAACGTACCTAAACACCAACCTAAAATCAATCCTTTGCTTAAGCTTGATTCATTAACTTGTTTAAACTAATTTCATCTATTAGTTTTTACATCAGAATGTGTTTGACTTTCAATTGATTCAATTAGCTTTGTAGAATGTGTTTGACTGTCATTTGATTCAAATAGCTTTGTTTGAATGTGTTTGAATTTCATTTAGATCAATTTGCTTTGTAGAATGTATTTCACTTTCATTTGATTTATATAGCTTTGTTTGAATGTGTTTGACTTTCATTTAAATTTAAAAGCTTTTTTTGAATGTGTTTGACTTTCATTTGATTTAAAAGGCTTTGTTTGAATGTGTTTGACTTTCATTTGATTCAATTAGCTTTGTAGAATGTATTTTACTTTTATTTGATTTAATTAGCTTAGTTTGAATTTATTTGACTCTCCTTTGATTCAAATAGCTTTGTTTGAATGTGTTTGACTTTCATTTGATTCAATTAGCTTTGTAGAATGTATTTGACTTTCATTTGATTCAAATAGCTTTATTTGAATGTGTTTGACTTTCATTTGATTCAATTAGCTGTATAATGTATTTGACTTTCATTTGATTCAAAATCTTTGTTTGAATGTGTTTGACTTTCATTTGATTCAATTAACTTTGTTTGAATGTGTTTGACTTTAATTTAATTCAATTAGCTTTGTAGAATGTATTAGACTTTTATTTGATTTAATTAGCTTTGTTTTAATGTATTTGACTCTCATTTGATTCAAATAGCTTTGTTTGAATGTGTTTGACTTTCATTTGATTCAAATAGCTTTGTTTGAATGTGTTTTACTTTCATTTGATTCAATTAGCTTTGTAAAATGTATTTAACTTTCATTTGATTAAAATAGCTTTGTTTGAATGTGCTTGATTTTCATTTGATTCAATTAGCTTTGTTTAAATGTGTTTGACTTTCATTTGATTCAATTAGCTTTGCTGAATGTATTTGACTCTCATTTGATTCAATTAGCTTTGTTTGAATGTGTTTGACTTTCATTTGATTCAATTAGCTTTGTAGAATATATTTCACTCTCATTTGATTCAAATAGCTTTGTTTGAATGCGTTTAACTTTCATTTGATTCAATTAGCTTTGTAGAATACATTTCACTTTCATGTAATTTAAACAACTTTGTTTGAATGTGTTTGACTTTCATTTGACTCAAATAGCTTTATTTGATTGCGTTTGACTTTCATTTGATACAATTAGCTTTGTAGAACGTATTTGACTTTCATTTGATTCAAATAGCTTTGTTTGAATGTGTTTGACTTTCATCTGATTCAATTAGTTTTGTTTGAATGTGTTTGACTTTCATTTGATTCAATTCCCTTTGTTGAATGTATTTGACTTTCAGTTAATTCAATTAGCTTTGTTTGAATGTGTTTGACTTTCATTTGATTCAATTAGCTTTTTAGAATGTATTTGACTTTTATCTGATTTAATTAGCTTTGTTTGAATGTATTTGACTCTCATTTGATTCAAATAGCTTTGTTTGAATGTGTTTCACTTTCATTTGATTCAATTAGCTTTGTAGAATGCATTTCACTTTCATTTTATTCAAATAGCTTTGTTTGAATGTGTTTGACTTTCATTTGATACAATTAGCTTTGTAGAACGTATTTGACTGTCATTTGATTCAAATAGCTTTGTTTCAATGTGTTTGACTTTCATTTGATTCAATTAGCTTAGTAGAATGTATTTGACTTTCATTTGATTCAAATAGCTTTGTTTGAATGTGTTTGACTTTCATTTGATTCAATTAGCTTTGTAGAATGTAATTGACTTTAACTTGATTCGAAAGCTTTGTTTGAATGTGTTTGACTTTCATTAAATTCAATTAGCTTATTTTGAATGTGTTTGACTTTAATTCAATTCAATAAGCATTGTAGAATGTATTTGACTTCCATTTGATTCAATTAGCTTTGTTTGAATGTGTTTGACTTTTATATGATTCAATTAGCTTTGTAGAATGTATTTGACTTTTATTTGATTTAATTAGCTTTGTTTGAATGTGTTTGACTTTCATTTGATTCAATTAGCTTTGTTTGAATGTGTTTCACTTTCATTTGATTCAATTAGCTTTGTAGAATGTATTTGACTTTCATTTGATTCAAATAGCTTTGTTTGAATATGTTTGACTTTCAATTGATTCAATTAGCTTTGTAGAATGTTTTGACTGTCATTTGATTCAAATAGCTTTGTTTGAATGTGTTTGAATTTCATTTAGATCAATTTGCTTTGTAGAATGCATTTCACTTTCATTTGATTTATATAGCTTTGTTTGAATGTGTTTGACTTTCATTTAAATAAAAAAAGCTTTTTTGAATGTGTTTGACTTTCATTTGATTCAATTAGCTTTGTAGAATGTATTTTACTTTTATTTGATTTAATTAGCTTTGTTTGAATTTATTTGACTCTCCTTTGATTCAAATAGCTTTTTTTGAATGCGTTTAACTTTCATTTGATTCAATTAGCTTTGTAGAATACATTTCACTTTCATGTAATTTAAACAACTTTGTTTGAATGTGTTTGACTTTCATTTGACTCAAATAGCTTTATTTGATTGCGTTTGACTTTCATTTGATACAATTAGCTTTGTAGAACGTATTTGACTTTCATTTGATTCAAATAGCTTTGTTTGAATGTGTTTAACTTTCATTTGATTCAATTAGTTTTGTTTGAATGTGTTTGAATTTCATTTGATTCAATTCGCTTTGTTGAATGTATTTGACTTTCAGTTAATTCAATTAGCTTTGTTTGAATGTGTTTGACTTTCATTTGATTCAATTAGCTTTGTAGAATGTATTTGACTTTTATTTGATTTAATTAGCTTTGTTTGAATGTATTTGACTCTCATTTGATTCAAATAGCTTTGTTTGAATGTGGTTCACTTTCATTTGATTCAATTAGCTTTGTAGAATGCATTTCACTTTCATTTTATTCAAATAGCTTTGTTTGAATGTGTTTAACTTTCATTTGATATAATTAGCTTTGTAGAACGTATTTGAGTGTCATTTGATTCAAATAGCTTTGTTTCAATGTGTTTGACTTTCATTTGATTCAATTAGCTTAGTAGAATGTATTTGACTTTCATTTGATTCAAATAGCTTTGTTTGAATGTCTTTGACTTTCATTTGATTCAATTAGCTTTGTAGAATGTATTTGACTTTCACTTGATTCGAAAGCTTTGTTTGAATGTGTTTGACTTTCATTAAATTCAATTAGCTTATTTTGAATGTGTTTGACTTTAATTCAATTCAATTAGCATTGTAGAATGCATTTCACTTCCATTTGATTCAATTAGCTTTGTTTGAATGTGTTTGACTTTTATATGATTCAATTAGCTTTGTAGAATGTATTTGACTTTTTTTTTATTTAATTTGCTTTTTTTGAATGTGTTTGACTTTCATTTGATTCAATTAGCTTTGTTTGAATGTGTTTGACTTTCATTTGATTCAAATAGCTTTGTTTGAATGTGTTTGACTTTCATTTCATTCAATTAGCTTTGTAGAATGTATTTAGCTTTCATTTGATTCAAATAGCTTTATTTGAATGCATTTCACTTTCATTTGATTTATCTAGCTTTGTTTAAATGTGTTGACTTTCATTTGAATTAAAAGGCTTTGTTTGAATGTGTTTGACTTTCATTTGATTCAAATAGCTTTGTTTGAATGTGTTTAATTTTCATTTGATTCAAATAGCTTTGTTTGAATGTGTTTTACTTTCATTTGATTCAATTAGCGTTGTAGAATGTATTTGACTTTCATTTGATTAAAATAGCTTTGTTTGAAACTGCTTGACTTTCATTTGATTCAATTAGCTTTGTTTGAATGTGTTTGACTTTCATTTGATTCAATTAGCTTTGTAGAATGTATTTGACTCTCATTTGATTCAATTAGGTTTGTTTGAATGTGTTTGACTTTCATTTGATTCAATTAGCTTTGTAGAATGTATTTGACTCTCATTTGATTGAAATAGCTTTGTTTGAATGCGTTTAACTTTCATTTGATTCAATTAGCTTTGTAGATTACATTTCACTTTCATTTAATTTAAACAACTTTGTTTGAATGTGTTTGACTTTCATTTGACTCAAATAGCTTTATTTGATTGCGTTTGACTTTCATTTGATACAATTAGCTTTGTAGAACGTATTTGACTTTCATTTGATTCAAATAGCTTTGTTTGAATGTGTTTGACTTTCATTTGATTCAATTAGCTTTGTTTGAATGTGTTTGACTTTCATTTGATTCAATTCACTTTGTTGAATGTATTTGACTTTCAGTTAATTCAATTAGCTTTGTTTGAATGTGTTTGACTTTCATTTGATTCAATTAGCTTTGTAGAATGTATTTGACTTTTATTTGATTTAATTAGCTTTGTTTGAATGTATTTGACTCTTATTTAATTCAAATAGCTTTGTTTGAATGTGTTTCACTTTCATTTGATTCAATTAGCTTTGTAGAATGCATTTCACTTTCTTTTTATTCAAATAGCTTTGTTTGAATGTGTTTGACTTTCATTTGATACAATTAGCTTTGTAGAACGTATTTGACTGCCATTTGATTCAAATAGCTTTGTTTCAATGTGTTTGACTTTCATTTGATTCAATTAGCTTAGTAGAATGTATTTGACTTTCATTTGATTCAAATAGCTTTGTTTGAATGTGTTTCACTTTCATTTGATTCAATTAGCTTTGTAGAGTGTATTTGACTTTCACTTGATTCGAAAGCTTTGTTTGAATGTGTTTGACTTTCATTAAATTCAATTAGCTTATTTTGAATGTGTTTGACTTTAATTGAATTCAATTAGCATTGTAGAATGTATTGGACTTCCATTTGATTCAATTAGCTTTGTTTGAATGTGTTTGACTTTTACATGATTCAATTAGCTTTGTAGAATGTATTTGACTTTTATTTGATTTAATTAGCTTTGTTTGAATGTGTTTGACTTTCATTTGATTCAATTAGCTTTGTAGAATGTATTTTACTTTCATTTGAATCAAATAACTTTGTTTGACTTTCATTTGATTCAATTTGCTTTGTAGAATGTATTTGACTTTCATTTTCTTCGAATAGCTTTGTTTGAATGTGTTTGACTTTCATTTGATTCAATTAGCTTTGTAGAATGTATTTGACATTCTTTTAATTAAAATAGCTTTGTTTGAATGTGTTTGACTTTCATTTGATTCAATTAGCTTTGTTTGAATGTGTTTGACTTTCATTTGATTCAATTAGCTTTGTAGAATGTATTTGACTTTCATTTGATTCAAATAGCTTTGTTTGAATGTGTTTGACTTTCAATTGATTCAATTAGCTTTGTAGAATGTGTTAGACTGTCATTTGATTCAAATAGCTTTGTTTGAATGTGTTTGAATTTCATTTAGATCAATTTGCTATGTAGAATGCATTTCACTTTCATTTGATTTATATAGCTTTGTTTGAATGTGTTTGACTTTCATTTAAATTAAAAAGCTTTTTTTGAATGTGTTTGACTTTCATTTGATTTAAAAGGCTTTGTTTGAATGTGTTTGACTTTCATTTGATTCAATTAGCTTTGTAGAATGTATTTTATTTTTATTTTATTTAATTAGCTTTGTTTGAATTTATTTGACTTTCATTTGATTCAAATAGCTTTATTTGAATGTGTTTGACTTTCATTTGATTCAATTAGCTTTGGAGAATGTATTTGACTTTCATTTGATTCAAAATCTTTGTTTGAATGTGTTTGACTTTCATTCTATTCAATTAGCTTTGTTTGAATGTGTTTGACTTTAATTTAATTCAATTAGCTTTGTAGAATGTGTTAGACTTTTATTTGATTTAATTAGCTTTGTTTTAATATATTTGACTCTCATTTGATTCAAATAGCTTTGTTTGAATGTGTTTGACTTTCATTTGATTCAAATAGCTTTGTTTGAATGTGTTTTACTTTCATTTGATTCAATTAGCTTTGTAGAATGTATTTGACTTTCATTTGATTAAAATAGCTTTGATTGAATGTGCTTGACTTTCATTTGATTCAATTAGCTTTGTTTGAATGTGTTTGACTTTCATTTGATTCAATTAGCTTTGTTGAATGTATTTGACTCTCATTTGATTCAATTAGCTTTGTTTGAATGTGTTTGACTTTCATTTGATTCAATTAGCTTTGTAGAATGTATTTGACTCTCATTTGATTCAAATAGCTTTGTTTGAATGCGTTTAACTTTTATTTGATTCAATTAGCTTTGTAGAATACATTTCACTTTCATTTAATTTAAACAACTTTGTTTGAATGTGTTTGACTTTCATTTGACTCAATTAGCTTTGTTTGAATGTGTTTGACTTTCATTTGATTCAATTCGCTTTGTTGAATGTATTTGGCTTTCAGTTAATTCAATTAGCTTTGTTTGAATGTGTTTGACTTTCATTTGATTCAATTAGCTTTGTAGAATGTATTTGACTTTTATTTGATTTAATTAGCTTTGTTTGAATGTATTTGACTCTCATTTGATTCAAATAGCTTTGTTTGAATGTGTTTCACTTTAATTTGATTCAATTAGCTTTGTAGAATGCATTTCACTTTCATTTTATTCAAATAGCTTTGTTCGAATGTGTTTGACTTTCATTTGATACAATTAGCTTTGTAGAACGTATTTGACTGTCATTTGATTCAAATTGCTTTGTTTCAATGTGTTTGACTTTCATTTGATTCAATTAGCTTAGTAGAATGTATTTGACTTTCATTTGATTCAAATAGCTTTGTTTGAATGTGTTTGACTTTCATTTGATTCAATTAGCTTTGTAGAATGTATTTGACTTTCACTTGATTCGAAAGCTTTGTTTGAATGTGTCTGACTTTCATTAAATTCAATTAGCTTATTTTGAATGTGTTTGACTTTAATTCAATTCAATTAGCATTGTAGAATGCATTTCACTTCCATTTGATTCAATTAGCTTTGTTTGAATGTGTTTGACTTTTATATGATTCAATTAGCTTTGTAGAATGTATTTGACTTTTTTTTGATTTAATTAGCTTTTTTTGAATGTGTTTGACTTTCATTTGATTCAATTAGCTTTGTTTGAATGTGTTTGACTTTCATTTGATTCAAATAGCTTTGTTTGAATGTGTTTGACTTTCATTTCATTCAATTAGCTTTGTAGAATGTATTTAGCTTTCATTTGATTCAAATAGCTTTATTTGAATGCATTTCACTTTCATTTGATTTATCTAGCTTTGTTTAAATGTGTTGACTTTCATTTGAATTAAAAGGCTTTGTTTGAATGTGTTTGACTTTCATTTGATTCAAATAGCTTTGTTTGAATGTGTTTAATTTTCATTTGATTCAAATAGCTTTGTTTGAATGTGTTTTACTTTCATTTGATTCAATTAGCGTTGTAGAATGTATTTGACTTTCATTTGATTAAAATAGCTTTGTTTGAAACTGCTTGACTTTCATTTGATTCAATTAGCTTTGTTTGAATGTGTTTGACTTTCATTTGATTCAATTAGCTTTGTAGAATGTATTTGACTCTCATTTGATTCAATTAGCTTTGTTTGAATGTGTTTGACTTTCATCAAATTCAATTAGCTTATTTTGAATGTGTTTGACTTTAATTCAATTCAATTAGCATTGTAGAATGTATTTGACTTCCATTTGATTCAATTAGCTTTGTTTGAATGTGTTTGACTTTTATATAATTCAATTAGCTTTGTAGAATGTATTTGACCTTTATTTGACTTAATTAGCTTTGTTTGAATGTGTTTGACTTTCATTTGATTCAATTAGCTTTGTAGAATGTATTTGACTTTCATTTGAATCAAATAACTTTGTTTGACTTTCATTTGAATCAATTTGCTTTGTAGAATGTATTTGACTTTCATTTTCTTCAAATAGCTTTGTTTGAATGTGTTTGACTTTCATTTGATTCAATTAGCTTTGTAGAATGTATTTGACTTTCATTTGATTCAAAATCTTTGTTTGAATGTGTTTGACTTTCATTTGATTCAATTAGCTTAGTTTGAATGTGTTTGACTTTAATTTAATTCAATTAGCTTTGTAGAATGTATTAGACTTTTATTTGATTTAATTAGCTTTGTTTTAATGTATTTGACTCTCATTTGATTAAAATAGCTTTGTTTGAATGTGTTTGACTTTCATTTGATTCAAATAGCTTTGTTTGAATGTGTTTGACTTTCATTTGATTCAATTAGCTTTGTAGAATGTAATTGACATTCATTTGATTAAAATAGCTTTGTTTGAATGTGCTTGACTTTCATTTGATTCAATTAGCTTTGTGTGAATGTGTTTGACTTTCATTTGATTCAATTAGCTTTGTTGAATGTATTTGACTCTCATTTGATTCAATTAGCTTTGTTTGAATGTGTTTGACTTTCATTTGATTCAATTAGCTTTGTAGAATGTATTTGACTCTCATTTGATTCAAATAGCTTTGTTTGAATGCGTTAAACTTTCATTTGATTCAATTAGCTTTGTAGAATACATTTCACTTTCATTTAATTTAAACAACTTTGACTGAATGTGTTTGACTTTCATTTGACTCAAATAGCTTTATTTGATTGTGTTTGACTTTCATTTGATACAATTAGCTTTGTAGAACGTATTCGACTTTCATTTGATTCAAATAGCTTTGTTTGAATGTGTTTGACTTTCATTTGATTCAATTAGCTTTGTAGAATGTATTTGACTTTCATTTGAGTCAAATAACTTTGTTTGACTGTGTTTGACTTTCATTTGTTTCAATTTGCTTTGTAGAATATATTTGACTTTCATTTTCTTCAAATAGCTTTGTTTGAATGTGTTTGACTTTCATTTGATTCAATTACCTTTGTAGAATGTATTTGACATTCATTTAATTAAAATAGCTTTGTTTGAATGTGTTTGACTTTCATTTGATTCAATTAGCTTTGTTTGAATGTGTTTGACTCTCATTTGATTCAATTAGCTTTGTTTGAATGTGTTTGACTTTTATTTGATTTAATTAGCTTTGTTTTAATGTATTTGACTCTCATTTGATTCAAATAGCTTTGTTTGAATGTGTTTGACTTTCATTTGATTCGAATAGCTTTGTTTGAATGTGTTTTACTTTCATTTTATTCATCTAGCTTTGTAGAATGTATTTGATATTCATTTGATTAAAATAGCTTTGTTTGAATGTGCTTGACTTTCATTTGATTCAATTAGCTTTGTTTGAATGTCTTTGACTTTCATTTGATTCAATTAGCTTTGTTGAATGTATTTGACTCTCATTTGATTCAATTAGCTTTGTTTGAATGTGTTTGACTTTCATTTAAATTAAAAAGCTTTTTTTGAATGTGTTTGACTTTCATTTGATTTAAAAGGCTTTGTTTGAATGTGTTTGACTTTCATTTGATTCAATTAGCTTTGTAGAATGTATTTTACTTTTATTTGATTTAATCAGCTTTGTTTAAATTTATTTGACTCTAATTTGATTCAAATAGCTTTGTTTGAATGTGTTTGACTTACATTAAATTCAATTAGGTTTGTAGAATGTATTTGACTTTCATTTGATTGAAATAGCTTTATTTAAATGTGTTTGACTTTCATTTGATTCAATTAGCTTTGTAGAATGTATTTGACTTTCATTTGATTCGAAATCTTTGTTTGAATGTGTTTGACTTTCGTTTAATTCAATTAGCTTTGTTTGAATTTGTTTGACTTTAATTTAATTCAATTAGCTTTGTAGAATGTATTAGACTTTTATTTGATTTAATTAGCTTTGTTTTAATGTATTTGACTCTCATTTGATTCAAATAGCTTTGTTTGAATGTGTTTGACTTTCATTTAATTCAAATAGCTTTGTTTGAATGTGTTTGACTTTCATTTGATTCAATTAGCTTTGTAGAATGTAATTGACTTTCATTGGATTAAAATAGCTTTGTTTGAATGTGTTTCACTTTCATTTGATTCAGTTAGCTTTGTTTGAATGTGTTTGACTTTCATTTGATTCAATTAGCTTTGTTGAATGTATTTGACTTTCATTTGATTCAATTAGCTTTGTTTGAATGTGTTTGACTTTCATTTGATTCAATTAGCTTTGTAGAATGTATTTGACTCTCATTTGATTCAAATAGCTTTGTTTGAATGCGTTAAACTTTCATTTGATTCAATTAGCTTTGTAGAATACATTTCACTTTCATTTAATTTAAACAACTTTGACTGAATGTGTTTGACTTTCATTTGACTCAAATAGCTTTATTTGATTGTGTTTGACTTTCATTTGATACAATTAGCTTTGTAGAACGTATTTGACTTTCATTTGATTCAAATAGCTTTGTTTGAATGTGTTTGACTTTCATTTGATTCAATTAGCTTTGTAGAATGTATTTGACTTTCATTTGAGTCAAATAACTTTGTTTGACTGTGTTTGACTTTCATTTGTTTCAATTTGCTTTGTAGAATATATTTGACTTTCATTTTCTTCAAATAGCTTTGTTTGAATGTGTTTGACTTTCATTTGATTCAATTAGCTTTGTAGAATGTATTTGACATTCATTTAATTAAAATAGCTCTATTTGATTGTGTTTGACTTTCATTTGATACAATTAGCTTTGTAGAACGTATTTGACTTTCTTTTGATTCAAATAGCTTTGTTTGAATATGTTTGACTTTCATTTGATTCAATTAGCTTTGTTTGAATGTGTTTGACTTTCATTTGATTCAATTCGCTTTGTTGAATGTATTTGGCTATCAGTTAATTCAATTAGCTTTGTTTGAATGTTTTTGACTTTCATTTGATTCAATTAGCTTTGTAGAATGTATTTGACTTTTATTTGATTTAATTAGCTTTGTTTGAATGTATTTGACTCTTATTTGATTCAAATAGCTTTGTTTGAATGTGTTTCACTTTAATTTGATTCAATTAGCTTTGTAGAATGCATTTCACTTTCATTTTATTCAAATAGCTTTGTTCGAATGTGTTTGACTTTCATTTGATACAATTAGCTTTGTAGAACGTATTTGACTGTCATTTGATTCAAATAGCTTTGTTTCAATGTGTTTGACTTTCATTTGATTCAATTAGCTTAGTAGAATGTATTTGACTTTCATTTGATTCAAATAGCTTTGTTTGAATGTGTTTGACTTTTATTTGATTCAATTAGCTTTGTAGAATGTATTTAACTTTCACTTGATTCGAAAGCTTTGTTTGAATGTGTTTGACTTTCATCAAATTCAATTAGCTTATTTTGAATGTGTTTGACTTTAATTCAATTCAATTAGCATTGTAGAATGTATTTGACTTCCATTTGATTCAATTAGCTTTGTTTGAATGTGTTTGACTTTTATATAATTCAATTAGCTTTGTAGAATGTATTTGACTTTTATTTGACTTAATTAGCTTTGTTTGAATGTGTTTGACTTTCATTTGATTCAATTAGCTTTGTAGAATGTATTTGACTTTCATTTTCTTCAAATAGCTTTGTTTGAATGTGTTTGACTTTCATTTGATTCAATTAACTTTGTAGAATGTATTTGACTTTCATTTGATTTAAAATCTTTGTTTGAATGTGTTTGACTTTCATTTGATTCAATTAGCTTTGTTTGAATGTGTTTGACTTTAATTTAATTCAATTAGCTTTGTAGAATGTATTAGACTTTTATTTGATTTAATTAGCTTTGTTTTAATGTATTTGACTCTCATTTGATTCAAATAGCTTTGTTTGAATGTGTTTGACTTTCATTTGATTCGAATAGCTTTGTTTGAATGTGTTTTACTTTCATTTGATTCATCTAGCTTTGTAGAATGTATTTGACATTCATTTGATTAAAATAACTTTGTTTGAATGTGCTTGACTTTCATTTGATTCAATTAGCTTTGTTTGAATGTGTTTGACTTTCATTTGATTCAATTAGCTTTGTTGAATGTATTTAACTCTCATTTGATTCAATTAGCTTTGTTTGAATGTGTTTGACTTTCATTTGATTCAATTAGCTTTGTAGAATGTATTTGACTCTCATTTGATTCAAATAGCTTTGTTTGAATGCGTTAAACTTTCATTTGATACAATTAGCTTTGTAGAACGTATTTGACTTTCATTTGATTCAAATAGCTTTGTTTGAATGTGTTTGACTTTCATTTGATTCTATTAGCTTTGTAGAATGTATTTGACTTTCATTTGAGTCAAATAACTTTGTTTAACTGTGTTTGACTTTCATTTGTTTCAATTTGCTTTGTAGAATATATTTGACTTTCATTTTCTTCAAATAGCTTTGTTTGAATGTGTTTGACTTTCATTTGATTCAATTAGCTTTGTAGAATGTATTTGACATTCATTTAATTAAAATAGCTTTGTTTGAATGTGTTTGACTTTCATTTGATTCAATTAGCTTTGTTTGAATGTGTTTGACTTTCATTTGATTCAATTAGCTTTGTAGAATGTATTTGACTTTCATTTGATTCAAATAGCTTTGTTTGAATGTATTTTACTGTTATTTGATTCAAATAGCTTTGTTTGAATGTGTTTAAATTTTATTTAATTCAATTTGCTTTGTAGAATGTATTTCACTTTCATTTGATTTATATAGCTTTGTTTGAATGTGTTTGACTTTCATTTGATTAAAAAGACTTTGTTTGAATGTGTTTGACTTTCATTTGATTCAATTAGCTTTGTAGAATGTATGTTACTTTTATTTTATTTAATTAGCTTTGTTTGAATTTATTTGACTCTCATTTGATTCAAACAGCTTTGTTTGAATGTGTTTGACTTTCATTTGATTCAATTAGCTTTGTAGAATGTATTTGACTTTCATTTGATTCAAATAGCTTTATTTGAATGTGTTTGACTTTCATTTGATTCAATTAGCTTTGTAGAATGTATTTGACTTTCATTTGATTCGAAATCTTTGTTTGAATGTGTTTGACTTTCATTTGATTCAATTGGCTTTGTTTGAATGTGTTTGACTTTAATTTTATTCAATTAGCTTTGTAGAATGTATTAGACTTTTATTTGATTTAATTAGCTTTGTTTTAACGTATTTGACTCTCATTTGATTCAAATAGCTTTGTTTGAATGTGTTTGACTTTCATTTGATTCGAATAGCTTTGTTTGAATGTGTTTTACTTTCATTTGATTCATCTAGCTTTGTAGAATGTATTTGACATTCATTTGATTAAAATAACTTTGTTTGAATGTGCTTGACTTTCATTTGATTCAATTAGCTTTGTTTGAATGTGTTTGACTTTCATTTGATTCAATTAGCTTTGTTGAATGTATTTAACTCTCATTTGATTCAATTAGCTTTGTTTGAATGTGTTTGACTTTCATTTGATTCAATTAGCTTTGTAGAATGTATTTGACTCTCATTTAATTCAAATAGCTTTGTTTGAATGCGTTAAACTTTCATTTGATTCAATTAGCTTTGTAGAATACATTTCACTTTCATTTAATTTAAACAACTTTGACTGAATGTGTTTGACTTTCATTTGACTCAAATAGCTTTATTTGATTGTGTTTGACTTTCATTTGATACAATTAGCTTTGTAGAACGTATTTGACTTTCATTTGATTCAAATAGCTTTGTTTGAATGTGTTTGACTTTCATTTGATTCAATTAGCTTTGTAGAATGTATTTGACTTTCATTTGAGTCAAATAACTTTGTTTAACTGTGTTTGACTTTCATTTGTTTCAATTTGCTTTGTAGAATAAATTTGACTTTCATTTTCTTCAAATAGCTTTGTTTGAATGTGTTTGACTTTCATTTGATTCAATTAGCTTTGTAGAATGTATTTGACATTCATTTAATTAAAATAGCTTTGTTTGAATGTGTTTGACTTTCATTTGATTCAATTAGCTTTGTTTGAATGTGTTTGACTTTCATTTGATTCAATTAGCTTTGTAGAATGTATTTGACTTTCATTTGATTCAAATAGCTTTGTTTGAATGTATTTTACTGTTATTTGATTCAAATAGCTTTGTTTGAATGTGTTTAAATTTCATTTAATTCAATTTGCTTTGTAGAATGTATTTCACTTTCATTTGATTTATATAGCTTTGTTTGAATGTGTTTGACTTTCATTTAAATTAAAAAGCTTTTTTTGAATGTGTTTGACTTTCATTTGATTTAAAAGACTTTGTTTGAATGTGTTTGACTTTCATTTGATTCAATTAGCTTTGTAGAATGTATTTTACTTTTATTTGATTTAATTAGCTTTGTTTAAATTTATTTGACTCTCATTTGATTCAAATAGCTTTGTTTGAATGTGTTTGACTTACATTTGATTCAATTAGCTTTGTAGAATGTATTTGACTTTCATGTGATTGAAATAGCTTTATTTAAATGTGTTTGTCTTTCATTTGATTCAATTAGCTTTGTAGAATGTATTTGACTTTCATTTGATTCGAAATCTTTGTTTGAATGTGTTTGACTTTCGTTTGATTCAATTAGCTTTGTTTGAATGTGTTTGACTTTAATTTAATTCAATTAGCTTTGTAGAATGTATTAGACTTTTATTTGATTTAATTAGCTTTGTTTTAATGTATTTGACTCTCATTTGATTAAAATAGCTTTGTTTGAATGTGTTTGACTTTCATTTGATTCAAATAGCTTTGTTTGAATGTGTTTGACTTTCATTTGATTCAATTAGCTTTGTAGAATGTAATTGACATTCATTGGATTAAAATAGCTTTGTTTGAATGTGTTTGACTTTCATTTGATTCAGATAACTTTGTTTGTATGTGTTTGACTTGCATTTGATTCAATTAGCTTTGTAGAATGTATTTGACTGTCATTTGATTCAAATAGCTTTGTTTGAATGTGTTTGACTTTCAATTGATTCAATTAGCGTTGTAGAATGTGTTTGACTTTCATTTGATTCAAATATCTTTGTTTGAATGTGTTTGAATTTCATTTAATTCAATTTGCTTTGTAGAATGCATTTCACTTTCATTTGATTTATATAGCTTTGTTTGAATGTGTTTGACTTTCATTTAAATTAAAAAGCTTTTTTTGAATGTGTTTGACTTTCATTTGATTTAAAAGGCTTTGTTTGAATGTGTTTGACTTTCATTTGATTCAATTAGCTTTGTTTGAATGTGTTTGACTTTCATTTGATTCAATTAGCTTTGTAGAATGTATTTGACTTTCATTTGATTCATATAGCTTTGTTTGAATGTGTTTGACTTTCAATTGATACAATTAGCTTTGTAGAATGTGTTTGACTGTCATTTAATTCAAATAGCTTTGTTTGAATGTGTTTGAATTTCATTTAATTTAATTTGCTTTGTAGAATGCATTTCACTTTCATTTGATTTATATAGCTTTGTTTGAATGTGTTTGACTTTCATTTAAATTAAAAAGCTTTTTTTGAATGTGTTTGACTTTCATTTGATTTAAAAGGCTTTGTTTGAATGTGTTTGACTTTCATTTGATTCAATTAGCTTTGTAGAATGTATTTTACTTTTATTTGATTTAATCAGCTTTGTTTAAATTTATTTGACTCTAATTTGATTCAAATAGCTTTGTTTGAATGTGTTTGACTTACATTAAATTCAATTAGGTTTGTAGAATGTATTTGACTTTCATTTGATTGAAATAGCTTTATTTAAATGTGTTTGACTTTCATTTGATTCAATTAGCTTTGTAGAATGTATTTGACTTTCATTTGATTCGAAATCTTTGTTTGAATGTGTTTGACTTTCGTTTAATTCAATTAGCTTTGTTTGAATTTGTTTGACTTTAATTTAATTCAATTAGCTTTGTAGAATGTATTAGACTTTTATTTGATTTAATTAGCTTTGTTTTAATGTATTTGACTCTCATTTGATTAAAATAGCTTTGTTTGAATGTGTTTGACTTTCATTTGATTCAAATAGCTTTGTTTGAATGTGTTTGACTTTCATTTGATTCAATTAGCTTTGTAGAATGTAATTGACTTTCATTGGATTAAAATAGCTTTGTTTGAATGTGTTTCACTTTCATTTGATTCAGTTAGCTTTGTT
Source organism: Chenopodium quinoa (assembly GCF_001683475.1). Taxonomy (NCBI): domain Eukaryota; kingdom Viridiplantae; phylum Streptophyta; class Magnoliopsida; order Caryophyllales; family Amaranthaceae; genus Chenopodium; species Chenopodium quinoa. The sequence goes on along the minus strand of NW_018743888.1, from coordinate 16,402 downwards.
TGAATGTGTTTGACTTTCATTTGATTCAATTAGCTTTGTTGAATGTATTTGACTTTCATTTGATTCAATTAGCTTTGTTTGAATGTGTTTGACTTTCATTTGATTCAATTAGCTTTGTAGAATGTATTTGACTCTCATTTGATTCAAATAGCTTTGTTTGAATGCGTTTAACATTCATTTGATTCAATTAGCTTTGTAGAATACATTTCACTTTCATTTAATTTAAACAACTTTGTTTGAATGTGTTTGACTTTCATTTGACTCAAATAGCTTTATTTGATTGCGTTTGACTTTCATTTGATACAATTAGCTGTAGAATGTATTTGACTTTCATTTGATTCAAATAGCTTTTTTTGAATGTGTTTGACTTTCATTTGATTCAATTAGCTTTGTAGAATGTATTTGACTTTCATTTGAGTCAAATAACTTTGTTTGACTGTGTTTGACTTTCATTTGTTTCAATTTGCATTGTAGAATGTATTTGACTTTCATTTTCTTCAAATAGCTTTGTTTGAATGTGTTTGACTTTCATTTCATTCAATTAGCTTTGTAGAATGTATTTGATATTCATTTAATTAAAATAGCTTTGTTTGAATGTGTTTGACTTTCATTTGATTGAATTAGCTTTGTTTGAATTTGTTTGACTTTCATTTGATTCAATTAGCTTTGTAGAAAGTATTTGACTTTCATTTGATTCAAATAGCTTTGTTTGAATGTGTTTGACTTTCAATTCATTCAATTAGCTTTGTAGAATGTATTTGACTGTCATTTGATTCAAATAGCTTTGTTTGAATGTGTTTGAATTTCATTTAAATCAACTTGCTTTGTAGAATGCATTTCACTTTCATTTGATTTATATAGCTTTGTTTAAATGTGTTTGACTTTCATTTAAATTAATAAGCTTTTTCTGAATGTGTTTGACTTTCATTTGATTTAAAAGGCTTTGTTTGAATGTGTTAGACTTTCATTTGATTTAAAAGGCTTTGTTTGATTGTTTTTGACTTTCATTTGATGCAATTAGCTTTGTAGAATGTATTTTACTTTTATTTGATTTAATTAGCTTTGTTTGAATTTATTTGACTCTCATTTGATTCAAATAGCTTTGTTTGAATGTGTTTGACTTTCATTTGATTCAATTCGCTTTGTAGAATGTATTTGACTTTCATTTAATTCAAATAGCTTTATTTGAATGTATTTGACTTTCATTTGATTCAATTAGCTTTGTAGAATGTATTTGACTTTCATTTGATTCAATTAGCTTTGTTGAATGTATTTGACTTTCATTTGATTCAATTAGCTTTGTTTGAATGTGTTTGACTTTCATTTGATTCAATTAGTTTTGTAGAATGTATTTGACTCTCATTTGATTCAAATAGCTTTGTTTGAATGCGTTTAACTTTCATTTGATTCAATTAGCTTTGTTGAATACATTTCACTTTCATTTAATTTAAACAACTTTGTTTGAATGTGTTTGACTTTCATTTGACTCAAATAGCTTTATTTGATTGCGTTTGACTTTCATTTGATACAATTAGCTTTGTAGAATGTATTTTACTTTTATTTGATTTAATTAGCTTTGTTTGAATTTATTTGACTCTCATTTGATTAAAATAGCTTTGTTTGAATGTGTTTGACTTTCATTTGATTCAATTCGCTTTGTAGAATGTATTTGACTTTCATTTAATTCAAATAGCTTTATTTGAATGTGTTTGACTTTCATTTGATTCAATTAGCTTTGTAGAATGTATTTGACTTTCATGTGATTCAATTAGCTTTGTTGAATGTATTTGACTTTCATTTGATTCAATTAGCTTTGTTTGAATGTGTTTGCCTTTCATTTGATTCAATTAGCTTTGTAGAATATATTTGATTCTCATTTGATTCAAATAGCTTTGTTTGAATGCGTTTAACTTTCATTTGATTCAATTAGCTTTGTAGAATACATTTCACTTTCATTTAATTTAAACAACTTTGTTTGAATGTGTTTGACTTTCATTTGACTCAAATAGCTTTATTTGATTGCGTTTGACTTTCATTTGATACAATTAGCTGTAGAACGTATTTGACTTTCATTTGATTCGATTAGCTTTGTAGAATGTATTTGACTTTCATTTGAGTCAAATAACTTTTGTTTGACTGTGTTTGACTTTCATTTGTTTCAATTTGCATTGTAGAATGTATTTAACTTTCATTTGTTTCAAATAGCTTTGTTTGAATGTGTTTGACTTTCATTTCTTTCAATTAGCTTTGTAGAATGTATTTGACATTCAATTAATTAAAATAGCTTTGTTTGAATGTGTTTGACTTTCATTTGATTCAATTAGCTTTGTTTGAATGTGTTTGACATTCATTTGATTCGATTAGCTTTGTAGAATGTATTTGACTTTCATTTGATTCAAATAGCTTTGTTTGAATGTGTTTGACTTTCAATTGATTCAATTAGCTTTGTAGAATGTGTTTGACTGTCATTTGATTCAAATAGCTTTGTTTGAATGTGTTTGAATTTCATTTGATTCAATTAGCTTTGTAGAATGCATTTCACTTTCATTCAAATAGATTTATATAGCTTCGTTTGAATGTGTTTGACTTTCATTTAAATTAAAAAGCTTTTTTTGAATGTGTTTGACTTTCATTTGATTTAAAAGGCTTTGTTTGAATGTGTTTGACTTTTATTTGATTCAATTAGCTTTGTTGAATGAATTTGACTTTCATTTGATTTAATTAGCTTTGTTTGAATGTGTTTGACTTTCATTTGATTCAATTAGCTTGTTTGAATTTATTTGACTCTCATTTGATTCAAATAGCTTTGTTTGAATGTGTTTGACTTTCATTTGATTTAATTCGCTTTGTAGAATGTATTTGACTTTCATTTAATTCAAATAGCTTTATTTGAATGTGTTTGACTTTCATTTGATTCAATTAGCTTTGTAGAATGTATTTGACTTTCATTTGATTCAATTAGCTTTGTTGAATGTGTTTGACTTTCATTTCATTCAATTAGCTTTGTTTGAATGTGTTTGACTTTCATTTGATTCAATTAGCTTTGTAGATTGTATTTGACTCTCATTTGATTCAAATAGCTTTGTTTGAATGCGTTTAACTTTCATTTGATTCAATTAGCTTTGTAGAATACATTTCACTTTCATTTAATTTAAACAACTTTGTTTGAACGTGTTTGACTTTCATTTGACTCAAATAGCTTTATTTGATTGCGTTTGACTTTCATTTGATACAATTAGCTGTAGAATGTATTTGACTTTCATTTGATTCAAATAGCTTTATTTGAATGTGTTTGACTTTCATTTGATTCCATTAGCTTTGTAGAATGTATTTGACTTTCATTTGTGTCAAATAACTTTGTTTGACTGTGTTTGACTTTCATTTGTTTCAATTTGCATTGTAGAATGTATTTGACTTTCATTTTCTTCAAATAGCTTTGTTTGAATGTGTTTGACTTTCATTTCATTCAATTAGCTTTGTAGAATATATTTGACATTCATTTAAATAAAATAGCTTTGTTTGAATGTGTTTGACTTTCATTTGATTGAATTAGCTTTGTTTGAATTTGTTTGACTTTCATTTGATTCAATTAGCTTTGTAGAAAGTATTTGACTTTCATTTGATTCAAATAGCTTTGTTTGAATGTGTTTGACTTTCAATTCATTCAATTAGCTTTGTAGAATGTATTTGACTGTCATTTGATTCAAATAGCTTTGTTTGAATGTGTTTGAATTTCATTTAATTCAATTTGCTTTGTAGAATGCATTTCACTTTCATTTGATTTATATAGCTTTGTTTGAATGTGTTTGACTTTCATTTAAATTAAAAAGCTTTTTCTGAATGTGTTTGACTTTCATTTGATTTAAAAGGCTTTGTTTGAATGTGTTAGACTTTCATTTGATTTAAAAGGCTTTGTTTGATTGTTTTAGACTTTCATTTGATGCAATTAGCTTTGTAGAATGTATTTTACTTTTATTTGATTTAATTAGCTTTGTTTGAATTTATTTGACTCTCATTTGATTCAAATAGCTTTGTTTGAATGTGTTTGACTTTCATTTGATTCAATTCGCTTTGTAGAATGTATTTGACTTTCATTTAATTCAAATAGCTTTATTTGAATGTATTTGACTTTCATTTGATTCAATTAGCTTTGTAGAATGTATTTGACTTTCATTTGATTCAATTAGCTTTGTTGAATGTATTTGACTTTCATTTGATTCAATTAGCTTTGTTTGAATGTGTTTGACTTTCATTTGATTCAATTAGTTTTGTAGAATGTATTTGACTCTCATTTGATTCAAATAGCTTTGTTTGAATGCGTTTAACTTTCATTTGATTCAATTAGCTTTGTAGAATACATTTCACTTTCATTTAATTTAAACAACTTTGTTTGAATGTATTGACTTTCATTTGACTCAAATAGCTTTATTTGAATGCGTTTGACTTTCATTTGATACAATTAGCTTTGTAGAAGGTATTTTACTTTTATTTGATTTAATTAGCTTTGTTTGAATTTATTTGACTCTCATTTGATTCAAATAGCTTTGTATGAATGTGTTTGACTTTCATTTGATTCAATTCGCTTTGTAGAATGTATTTGACTTTCATTTAATTCAAATAGCTTTATTTGAATGTGTTTGACTTTCATTTGATTTAATTAGCTTTGTAGAATGTATTTGACTTTCATTTGATTCAATTAGCTTTGTTGAATGTATTTGACTTTCATTTGATTCAATTAGCTTTGTTTGAATGTGTTTGACTTTCATTTGATTCAATTAGTTTTGTAGAATGTATTTGACTCTCATTTGATTCAAATAGCTTTGTTTGAATGCGTTTAACTTTCATTTGATTCAATTAGCTTTGTAGAATACATTTCACTTTCGTTTAATTTAAACAACTTTGTTTGAATGTATTGACTTTCATTTGACTCAAATAGCTTTATTTGAATGCGTTTGACTTTCATTTGATACAATTAGCTTTGTAGAAGGTATTTTACTTTTATTTGATTTAATTAGCTTTGTTTGAATTTATTTGACTCTCATTTGATTCAAATAGCTTTGTATGAATGTGTTTGACTTTCATTTGATTCAATTCGCTTTGTAGAATGTATTTGACTTTCATTTAATTCAAATAGCTTTATTTGAATGTGTTTGACTTTCATTTGATTCAATTAGCTTTGTAGAATGTATTTGACTTTCATTTGATTCAATTAGCTTTGTTGAATGTATTTGACTTTCATTTGATTCAATTAGCTTTGTTTGAATGTGTTTGCCTTTCATTTGATTCAATTAGCTTTGTAGAATATATTTGACTCTCATTTGATTCAAATCGCTTTGTTTGAATGCGTTTAACTTTCATTTGATTCAATTAGCTTTGTAGAATACATTTCACTTTCATTTAATTTAAACAACTTTGTTTGAATGTGTTTGACTTTCATTTGACTCAAATAGCTTTATTTGATTGCGATTGACTTTCATTTGATACAATTAGCTGTAGAATGTATTTGACTTTCATTTGATTCAAATAGCTTTATTTGAATGTGTTTGACTTTCATTTGATTCCATTATCTTTGTTTGAATTTGTTTGACTTTCATTTGATTCAATTAGCTTTGTAGAAAGTATTTGACTTTCATTTGATTCAAATAGCTTTGTTTGAATGTGTTTGACTTTCAATTCATTCAATTAGCTTTGTAGAATGTATTTGACTGTCATTTGATTCAAATAGCTTTGTTTGAATGTGTTTGAATTTCATTTAATTCAATTTGCTTTGTAGAATGCATTTCACTTTCATTTGATTTATATAGCTTTGTTTGAATGTGTTTGACTTTCATTTAAATTAAAAAGCTTTTTCTGAATGTGTTTGACTTTCATTTGATTTAAAAGGCTTTGTTTGAATGTGTTAGACTTTCATTTGATTTAAAAGGCTTTGTTTGATTGTTTTAGACTTTCATTTGATGCAATTAGCTTTGTAGAATGTATTTTACTTTTATTTGATTTAATTAGCTTTGTTTGAATTTATTTGACTCTCATTTGATTCAAATAGCTTTGTTTGAATGTGTTTGACTTTCATTTGATTCAATTCGCTTTGTAGAATGTATTTGACTTTCATTTAATTCAAATAGCTTTATTTGAATGTATTTGACTTTCATTTGATTCAATTAGCTTTGTAGAATGTATTTGACTTTCATTTGATTCAATTAGCTTTGTTGAATGTATTTGACTTTCATTTGATTCAATTAGCTTTGTTTGAATGTGTTTGACTTTCATTTGATTCAATTAGTTTTGTAGAATGTATTTGACTCTCATTTGATTCAAATAGCTTTGTTTGAATGCGTTTAACTTTCATTTGATTCAATTAGCTTTGTAGAATACATTTCACTTTCATTTAATTTAAACAACTTTGTTTGAATGTATTGACTTTCATTTGACTCAAATAGCTTTATTTGAATGCGTTTGACTTTCATTTGATACAATTAGCTTTGTAGAAGGTATTTTACTTTTATTTGATTTAATTAGCTTTGTTTGAATTTATTTGACTCTCATTTGATTCAAATAGCTTTGTATGAATGTGTTTGACTTTCATTTGATTCAATTCGCTTTGTAGAATGTATTTGACTTTCAGTTAATTCAAATAGCTTTATTTGAATGTGTTTGACTTTCATTTGATTCAATTAGCTTTGTAGAATGTATTTGACTTTCATTTGATTCAATTAGCTTTGTTGAATGTATTTGACTTTCATTTGATTCAATTAGCTTTGTTTGAATGTGTTTGCCTTTCATTTGATTCAATTAGCTTTGTAGAATATATTTGACTCTCATTTGATTCAAATCGCTTTGTTTGAATGCGTTTAACTTTCATTTGATTCAATTAGCTTTGTAGAATACATTTCACTTTCATTTAATTTAAACAACTTTGTTTGAATGTGTTTGACTTTCATTTGACTCAAATAGCTTTATTTGATTGCGATTGACTTTCATTTGATACAATTAGCTGTAGAATGTATTTGACTTTCATTTGATTCAAATAGCTTTATTTGAATGTGTTTGACTTTCATTTGATTCCATTAGCTTTGTAGAATGTATTTGACTTTCATTTGTGTCAAATAACTTTGTTTGACTGTGTTTGACTTTCATTTGTTTCAATTTGCATTGTAGAATGTATTTGACTTTCATTTTCTTCAAATAGGTTTGTTTGAATGTGTTTGACTTTCATTTCATTCAATTAGCTTTGTAGAATATATTTGACATTCATTTAAATAAAATAGCTTTGTTTGAATGTGTTTGACTTTCATTTGATTGAATTAGCTTTGTTTGAATTTGTTTGACTTTCATTTGATTCAATTAGCTTTGTAGAAAGTATTTGACTTTCATTTGATTCAAATAGCTTAGTTTGAATTTGTTTGACTTTCAATTCATTCAATTAGCTTTGTAGAATGTATTTGACTGTCATTTGATTCAAATAGCTTTGTTTGAATGTGTTTGAATTTCATTTTATTCAATTTGCTTTGTAGAATGCATTTCACTTTCATTTGATTTATATAGCTTTGTTTGAATGTGTTTGACTTTCATTTAAATTAAAAAGCTTTTTCTGAATGTGTTTGACTTTCATTTGATTTAAAAGGCTTTGTTTAAATGTGTTAGACTTTTATTTGATTTAAAAGGCTTTGTTTGATTGTTTTTACTTTCATTTGATGCAATTAGCTTTGTAGAATGTATTTTACTTTTATTTGATTTAATTAGCTTTGTTTGAATTTATTTGACTCTCATTTGATTCAAATAGCTTTGTTTGAATGTGTTTGACTTTCATTTGATTCAATTCGCTTTGTAGAATGTATTTGACTTTCATTTAATTCAAATAGCTTTATTTGAATGTATTTGACTTTCATTTGATTCAATTAGCTTTGTAGAATGTATTTGACTTTCATTTAATTCAATTAGCTTTGTTGAATGTATTTGACTTTCATTTGATTCAATTAGCTTTGTTTGTATGTTTTTGCCTTTCATTTGATTCAATTAGCTTTGTAGAATATAATTGACTCTCATTTGATTCAAATAGCTTTGTTTGAATGCGTTTAACTTTCATTTGATTCAATTAGCTTTGTAGAATACATTTCACTTTCATTTAATTTAAACAACTTTGTTTGAATGTGTTTGACTTTCATTTGACTCAAATAGCTTTATTTGATTGCGTTTGACTTTCAATTGATACAATTAGCTGTAGAATGTATTTGACTGTCATTTGATTCAAATAGCTTTGTTTGAATGTGTTTGATTTTTATATGATTTAATTAGCTTTGTAGAATGTATTTGACTTTCATTTTCTTCAAATAGCTTTGTTTGAATGTGTTTGACTTTCAATTCATTCAATTAGCTTTGTAGAATGTATTTGACTGTCATTTGATTCAAATAGCTTTGTTTGAATGTGTTTGAATTTCATTTAATTCAATTTGCTTTGTAGAATGCATTTCACTTTCATTTGATTTATATAGCTTTGTTTGAATGTGTTTGACTTTCATTTAAATTAAAAAGCTTTTTCTGAATGTGTTTGACTTTCATTTGATTTAAAAGGCTTTGTTTGAATGTGTTAGACTTTCATTTGATTTAAAAGGCTTTGTTTGATTGTTTTTGACTTTCATTTGATGCAATAAGCTTTGTAGAATGTATTTTACTTTTCTTTGATTTAATTAGCTTTGTTTGAATTTATTTGACTCTCATTTGATTCAAATAGCTTTGTTTGAATGTGTTTTGACTTTCATTTGATTCAATTCGCTTTGTAGAATGTATTTGATTTTCATTTAATTCAAATAGCTTTATTTGAATGTATTTGACTTTCATTTGATTCAATTAGCTTTGTAGAACGTATTTGACTTTCATTTGATTCAATTAGCTTTGTTGAATGTATTTGACTTTCATTTGATTCAATTAGCTTTGTTTGAATGTGTTTGACTTTCATTTGATTCAATTAGTTTTGTAGAATGTATTTGACTCTCATTTGATTCAAATAGCTTTGTTTGAATGCGTTTAACTTTCATTTGATTCAATTAGCTTTGTAGAATACATTTCACTTTCATTTAATTTAAACAACTTTATTTGAATGTATTGACTTTCATTTGACTCAAATAGCTTTATTTGATTGCGTTTGACTTTCATTTGATACAATTAGCTTTGTAGAATGTATTTTACTTTTATTTGATTTAATTAGCTTTGTTTGAATTTATTTGAATCTCATTTGATTAAAATAGCTTTGTTTGAATGTGTTTGACTTTCATTTGATTCAATTCGCTTTGTAGAATGTATTTGACTTTCATTTAATTCAAATAGCTTTATTTGAATGTGTTTGACTTTCATTTGATTCAATTAGCTTTGTAGAATGTATTTGACTTTCATGTGATTCAATTAGCTTTGATGAATGTATTTGACTTTCATTTGATTCAATTAGCTTTGTTTGAATGTGTTTGCCTTTCATTTGATTTAATTAGCTTTGTAGAATATATTTGACTCTCATTTGATTCAAATAGCTTTATTTGAATGCGTTTAACTTTCATTTGATTCAATTAGCTTTGTAGAATACATTTCACTTTCATTTAATTTAAACAACTTTGTTTGAATGTGTTTGACTTTCATTTGACTCAAATAGCTTTATTTGATTGCGTTTGACTTTCATTTGATATAATTAGCTGTACAACGTATTTGATTTTCATTTGATTCGATTAGCTTTGTAGAATGTATTTGACTTTCATTTGAGTCAAATAACTTTTGTTTGACTGTGTTTGACTTTCATTTGTTTCAATTTGCATTGTAGAATGTATTTGACTTTCATTTGTTTCAAATAGCTTTGTTTGAATGTGTTTGACTTTCATTTCATTCAATTAGCTTTGTAGAATGTATTTGACATTCAATTAATTAAAATAGCTTTGTTTGAATGTGTTTGACTTTCATTTGATTCAATTAGCTTTGTTTGAATGTGTTTGACATTCATTTGATACGATTAGCTTTGTAGAATGTATTTGACTTTCATTTGATTCAAATAGCTTTGTTTGAATGTGTTTGACTTTCAATTGATTCAATTAGCTTTGTAGAATGTGTTTGACTGTCATTTGATTCAAATAGCTTTGTTTGAATGCGTTTAACTTTCATTTGATTCAATTAGCTTTGTAGAATACATTTCACTTTCATTTAATTTAAACAACTTTGTTTGAATGTATTGACTTTCATTTGACTCAAATAGCTTTATTTGATTGCGTTTGACTTTCATTTGATACAATTAGCTTTGTAGAATGTATTTTACTTTTATTTGATTTAATTAGCTTTGTTTGAATTTATTTGACTCTCATTTGATTAAAATAGCTTTGTTTGAATGTGTTTGACTTTCATTTGATTCAATTCGCTTTGTAGAATGTATTTGACTTTCATTTAATTCAAATAGCTTTATTTGAATGTGTTTGACTTTCATTTGATTCAATTAGCTTTGTAAAATGTATTTGACTTTCATGTGATTCAATTAGCTTTGTTGAATGTATTTGACTTTCATTTGATTCAATTAGCTTTGTTTGAATGTGTTTGCCTTTCATTTGATTTAATTAGCTTTGTAGAATATATTTGACTCTCATTTGATTCAAATAGCTTTATTTGAATGCGTTTAACTTTCATTTGATTCAATTAGCTTTGTAGAATACATTTCACTTTCATTTAATTTAAACAACTTTGTTTGAATGTGTTTGACTTTCATTTGACTCAAATAGCTTTATTTGATTGTGTTTGACTTTCATTTGATACAATTAGCTGTACAACGTATTTGATTTTCATTTGATTCGATTAGCTTTGTAGAATGTATTTGACTTTCATTTGAGTCAAATAACTTTTGTTTGACTGTGTTTGACTTTCATTTGTTTCAATTTGCATTGTAGAATGTATTTGACTTTCATTTGTTTCAAATAGCTTTGTTTGAATGTGTTTGACTTTCATTTCATTCAATTAGCTTTGTAGAATGTATTTGACATTCAATTAATTAAAATAGCTTTGTTTGAATGTGTTTGACTTTCATTTGATTCAATTAGCTTTGTTTGAATGTGTTTGACATTCATTGGATACGATTAGCTTTGTAGAATGTATTTGACTTTCATTTGATTCAAATAGCTTTGTTTGAATGTGTTTGACTTTCAATTGATTCAATTAGCTTTGTAGAATGTGTTTGACTGTCATTTGATTCAAATAGCTTTGTTTGAATGTGTTTGAATTTCATTTGATTCAATTAGCTTTGTAGATTGCATTTCACTTTCATTCATATAGGTTTATATAGCTTCGTTTGAATGTGTTTGACTTTCATTTAAATTAAAAAGCTTTTTTTGAATGTGTTTGACTTTCATTTGATTTAAAAGGCTTTGTTTGAATGTGTTTGACTTTAATTTGATTCAATTAGCTTTGTTGAATGAATTTGACTTTCATTTGATTTAATTAGCTTTGTTTGAATGTGTTTGACTTTCATTTGATTCAATTAGCTTTGTAGAATGTATTTGACTCTCATTTGATTCAAATAGCTTTGTTTGAATGCGTTTAACTTTCATTTGATTCAATTAGCTTTGTAGAATGCATTTCACTTTCATTTGATTTAAATAACTTTGTTTGAATGCGTTTGACTTTCAGTTGATTCAATTAGCTTTGTTTGAATGTGTTTGACTTTCATTTCATTCAATTAGCTTCGTAGAATGTATTTGACTTTTATTTGATTTAATTAGCTTTGTTTGAATGTATTTGACTCTCATTTGATTCAAATAGCTTTGTTTGAATGTGTTTCACTTTCATTTGATTCTATTAGCTTTGTAGAATGCATTTCACTTTCATTTGATTCAAATAGCTTTGTTTGAATGTGTTTGACTTTCATTTGATACAATTAGCTTTGTAGAATGTATTTGACTGTCATTTGATTAAAATAGCTTTGTTTGAATGTGTTTGACTTTCAATTGATTCAATTAGCTTTGTAGAATGTGTTTGACTGTCATTTGATTCAAATAGCTTTGTTTGAATGTGTTTGAATTTCATTTGATTCAATTAGCTTTGTAGAATGCATTTCACTTTCATTCAAATAGATTTATATAGCTTCGTTTGAATGTGTTTAACTTTCATTTAAATTAAAAAGCTTTTTTTGAATGTGTTTGACTTTCATTTGATTTAAAAGGCTTTGTTTGAATGTGTTTGACTTTTATTTGATTCAATTAGCTTTGTTGAATGAATTTGACTTTCATTTAATTTAATTAGCTTTGTTTGAATGTGTTTGCCTTTCATTTGATTTAAATAGCTTTGTTTGAATGTATTTGACTGTCATTTGATTCAAATAGCTTTGTTTGAATGTGTTTGACTTTTATATGATTCAATTATCTTTGTAGAATGTATTTGACTTTTATTTGATTTAATTAGCTTTGTTTGAATGTGTTTTACTTTCATTTGATTCAATTTGCTTTGTAGAATTTATTTGACTTTCATTTTCTTTAAATAGCTTTGTTTGAATGTGTTTGACTTTCATTTGATTCAATTAGCTTTGTTTGAATGTGTTTGACTTTCATTTGATTCAATTAGCTTTGTAGAATGTATTTGACTTTCATTTGATTCAAATAGCGTTGTTTGAATGTGTTTGACTTTCATTTGATACAACTAGCTTTGTAGAATATATTTGACTTCCATTTGATTCAAATAGCTTTGTTTGAATGTTTTAGACTTTCATTTGATTCAAATAGTTTTGTAGAATGCATTTCACTTTCATTTGATTTAAATAACTATGTTTGAATGTGTTTGATTTTCATTTGATTCAAATAGCTTTATTTAAATGTGTTTGACTTTCATTTGATTCAATTAGCTTTGTAGAATGTATTTGACTTTCATTTGATTCAAAATCTTTGTTTGAATGTGTTTGACTTTCATTTGATTCAATTAGCTTTGTTTGAATGTGTTTGACTTTAATTTAATTCAATTAGCTTCGTAGAATGTATTAGACTTTTATTTGGTTTTATTAGCTTTGTTTTAATGTATTTGACTCTCATTTGATCCAAATAGCTTTGTTTGAATGTGTTTGACTTTCATTTGATTCAAATAGCTTTGTTTGAATGTGCTTGACTTTCATTTGATTCAATTAGTGATGCGTGCATCAATGTGAACGATGAGCATGTTGAAGAATTATTCCAAGAAAGTCAAGAAAGCATGAATCTATACTTGGAAGCTTCTTCAATAGGTCAAACTTACTATCGGGGGCATCAAGACAAAGCCACGCTTTGTATGGTGGCGTTCTTGGGAGTTCTTGAAGCTTCTTGATAGTTCTTTAAGGTTTCTTTAAAAGCTTTCTTAGGTTTTTGCTTACAAGTTTTTTACCTTTCACTTGAAAGGGTTTTTCTTGTTTTAAGCACTTAGGATTTCTAATTGCATTAGGAATTGTTTTAGTCTAGTAGGCGTCAATAATAGCTTGGAGTGCAAGCTTGAGTTAGGATAAAATAGGCAAGTTTTATCTTAAGAGTAGTTAGAGTTTTAAGTAGGATTAAATAACTAAATCAAAGTTATCTAAACTTGATTAAGTTATGCAATCCGTGGGTTTTTGTTAGGGGATTAGAATTCTAATTCAAGTGGGATTAGGATAATTGATTGAGTTTATAAATATAGGGTTGTAATCTTCGAATAATATACAAGTTTAATCATACATTCATAATAATATTTCTTATTGCTTTTGTTTAAGTTGGATTACTTAAATTCTTGATTGGTGGATTCCAATTTGCTGTTTTGTTTGTTTTAGTTAAAAACAATCACCTAGGTTGATTAATTAGGTGGATTCTTGATTAATTAATCTAAGTTTCTTGCTTAATTCTTGGTGAATTTTTCTGTATAGAATTAGGTTAGATTCATATCTTTGTGAGGCTTAGTTTTCGGACTAAAAATCACATCATCTTGGTATCAGAGCACAGTTTCGGTAGAATTTAAACTGGTGACGTTAGGCTTGGAATTTTCGGCTGAAATTTTGTGGCAAGATTCAGAAAACGTAGATCAACATTGTGTCAAAATTTCGTGTCAATTGGACGCGTAACGAAGTCTGTGCAACCTCAAACTTTGAGAGTGTTACACAAAGTTGCGATCTGGAGAACGGTTCTTATTTGCTTCAAGAATCAATCAAGATTCAATCTTTTAATCAAGATTTTGCATAAACTAAACCTGGTTTGTGTAGGAGCAATGAGTGACGAAGAAATCCCAGGGACTCCAAGGGGTTTGAACCTTGATCAAGCGCATAACTTGCGGAGGGATCGTCAAATAGAGCGATTGTCACAACAATTGCAAGAAGTATTGGCTAGGCTTGACGAACGTGACAAAACTTCATCTTCAAGGAAGAACAAATCAGTTGCAATTTCTAGTTCAAGTGAAGACGAATATGAAAGGAGAAAAGCAAGTAGATCACGCCATAAAGATTCATCTTCGAGTGATGAACCTAGAAGGCATAGACGGAAGAACAAGGCCAAAGATGATGACCGAAATATAAGGTTAGATTTTCCGGAATTCAATGGTAGTATGCTAGACCCCGAAAAATATTTTGAGTGGGTTAGAAGAGCCGAAACACTCTTTGATTACAAGGAGTATGATGAACGAAAGAGGTGCAAACTTGCTGAATTAAAACTCACAGGTTATGCGAGTTTATGGTATGATAATCTCAAGAAAAAGAGACGCAAGGAGGGACGATCCAAGATCACTACTTGGACACAATTGCAGAAATATATGAAGCGTCAATTTGTGCCCATGAGTACGTGCAAGAAGTGTATCTCAAGATGCAGACTTTTAAGCAAGGAAATCAATCCGTGGAGGCTTATTTGTGTGAGTTTGAGAAACTATATGTTTATTGTGTGATTTAGAAGAAATTCTAGGGCACAAAATAGCACGTTTTATTGCAGGTTTGAACGAAAATGTTCAAGAGAAGATTGAATTGCACGAATACTATTCGTTTGAAGAAGTATGCAAGGCGGCCATTAAGGTTGAAAGACAATTCAAGGCCAAGAAGACCTCAAGTGTGAAACCGTTCACACGCACGTTCACAAAGGCTAGTGACAAGCCTACCTTTGATAGGACTTCTTCTAATCCGTATGCTAAAGATAACAAACCCAGAAACGAAGCTAGCAAGAAGGTGACCGAAGATAGAAAATGTTTCAAATGTGGGAGTGTTGGCCACATAGCAAGCAATTGCTACTCAAAACGCACTATGACGGCTCAAGAATGGGAAGAAGAGAAAGCTAGGTGCGAGGGAAATAGTGACATGGAGGTTGTGGTCGAGAAAGAACGTGATTTTGAAGAAGAGGAGGGTAGTGCCGAAGAGGTTGATGGTGAAACGCAAGGAAAGAGCTTGGTTCTAAGGAGAGCTCTTCACTCTAAACCTATGCCCGTTGAAGAGAATCAAAGAGAGAAAATCTTTTTAACAAGGTGCAAGGTGGAAGATCGATTGTGTGACGTAATAATAGACTCGGGAAGTTGCACAAATGTGGTGTCTACAACTTTGATCAACAAATTAGAGTGGCCTACAACCGATCACCCAAAACCTTACAAGCTACATTGGCTCAATGATGCTAGTGACGTGAAGGTAACGAAACGAGCCCTAATCACCTTTTTTCAATTGGCAAATATCATGATAAAGTTTTATGTGATGTATGCCCTATGGATGCTTGTCATATCTTATTGGGTAGACCATGGCAATATGATAGATTTGTCAAGTTTAATGGTAGGACAAATGTGTATATAATTCGAAAAGGAAAGGGGGAAAAATCATATGCATTGAAACCACTTGTTGATCATAGAATTAACCCTAGTTCAAAAGGTGCATATTTAATTGGGGAAAAGGAGTTGGAGAAAGAGATCAACAACAACAATATAGTATATATTATGGTGGCTAACAATGTGCAAGTGAATGAAAGTAAACAAGAAAAGAGGCCCGTGGAATTAGAAGTAGTATTGCAAGAGTATTGTGATGTTTTTCCTAGTGAATTACCACCGGGATTACCACCAATTCGTGGTATTGAACATCAAATTGATCTTATTCGGGAGCTCCACTACCTAACAAGGCAGCATATAGAAGTAATCCGGAAGAAACAAAGGAAATGCAACGTCAAATAGAGGAATTGATGCAAAGAGGCTACGTGAAAGAGAGTATGAGCCCATGTGCCGTGCCTACATTGTTAGTTCCAAAAAAAGATGGGAGTTGGCGTATGTGCATTGATAGTAGGAGTGTGAACAACATAACCATCAAGTATAGATTTCCTATACCTAGACTTGATGATTTGTTAGACGAATTGCATGGTTCAAAGCTATTTTCCAAGATTGATCTTATGAGTGGCTATCATCAAATACGCATGAGGGAAGGAGATGAATGGAAGACGGCTTTCAAGACTAA